>NC_069687.1:21926287-22229318 GCF_023699985.2 Odocoileus virginianus | reverse complement strand
AATCTCTCTTTAAATCTGTACTGACTATTCTGAATTCATTTGTTTTAAAAAGTAAGTTCTAAATGGTTTTAATTTTTAGTAAACCATTGGCTTCTTTGAAGACCTCAAGTGCAGTTAATGAGTTTAATGACCTTCCTGAGTAATGTTAATGATAAAAATGTTATCAAATACTTGGGTGGGTCAAATGAACATTATAAACCTCTTTGTTTAAATTCTTAGAAATTTGTGACAATATTTTGAAATGAAATATGATTGTTTAGGATATCCTTATTTTGTGTTTCCATAAAATTTTACATTATTTGTGGATGTCAGCCATTATAAAACTTCAAAACACATATTTGAAAAAGTAATATATAAGATAATACAACTGTTTTTACACCTAGTTTATTCTTCCAGCTAACAACTGTACTTTTCCACTACTCCTACTGCTAATGTATCATTAGCAGTTACAATAGTAGTTCAACCATGTCTAGCTTCCCATGACACTTAGCATGGTTCATGTGAAGGAAAATTTTGACAGAATTACATTTGGTATGCCTAACATCTAGGTGAAAGGGTGTTATTTTTATTCTTTTTAATGTGTAAGAAACAAAGCAAAACTTTTATGATATTCTCTAAATTATTTATTTAGCTAATTGTTTAGATGGAAATTCCACTTACAACTTTATACACCAAACATAATTCCTGTGCCTGTAACAGCAAAGTACTTTACTAGAGTTCCAGGAAAT
Organism: Odocoileus virginianus; assembly: GCF_023699985.2. Lineage (NCBI taxonomy): Eukaryota > Metazoa > Chordata > Mammalia > Artiodactyla > Cervidae > Odocoileus > Odocoileus virginianus. Next base: position 22,228,590 of record NC_069687.1, on the reverse strand, counting down.
AAATCATTGTTTTTACTCCTGAAAGAAAGTAGCATACAGGGAATGTCACCATTCCTACAGGGTAGAAGTATAAGACAGGCTGCTTGTTTCCATAGTCCGAGTCTATTGCCATTTTTTTTCATCTGTCATGATATTCAATAAGAGATGCAATCAGAGTGACTTATAAAGTTTAGACTTTAAATACTTTAGAGTACATGCACTCAATGAAAGGGTTTAGAACATGTCATTAATTTAATACTACACCACTCTGTTACCAAATTAATAATTAATACACTTTGAGAAATCATATAAAAGCTGCCTGTCATATCTGATTGAGTCTATTTATGTTTTATTTTAATGTCTGATAATGTTACTCCATCTGTATTATATATCTCCGTTTATAGGAAATATTAAAATCAGTTGAAAAGCATTAAAGTAAAATCATTTTATATTCTTGGAAAAAAATGTGATACCTGGTATATAAGACCACACCACTACATTTGACATATAAACTGCTCCCTCCCCCCGAAAAAAAAACAAATTCAGAATCTCTAAGTATTTATAAGTCATCCAAGGAGAAAGAAGAAAGAAAATACCTTGCCAGATTCATTAGCTTTTCAGGTTACTACCTATGATTCAAAATTGCTGCTATATTGTGCTAAATTAGCTATGTAGAGTGATGTAAAATGTTAAGATTAAACCATTTAAAATTATTTCTGTCAATTTTTACTTCAGTGTTTATCTCATGGTAGAAATCATCTATTCCCTAATATGCTAAAATAGTATTTATATGCATTATTCTTATTAAATTTGAATATTTATTTGATAATGAATGCATATTTTCCATATGAAACATTTCTGAATTGAAATATTTTTAATCAATAAGAATGCATTATATCATGACTTCATTTTCAGCTTTCTCTCAATCTGGAGAATCCCATGGACAGAGGAGCCTGGTGGGCTACAGTCCATAGAATTACAAACAGTGGGACGCGACTAAAGTGACTGAACACACACTCATGCATGCAAGATAAAGTTAAGCTTTGACCAAAGTACATAGATTCTTTTTATCTTGTGACTGCATTCCCAATCAGTCTCTTTACATAGGGGTAAATTATATGCATGTACTCTGTGCATTTTTTTTTAAATGTTACTTCTAGCTAATGCAAATGAATGCATTTATCTTTTCTTTTCTCAAGGGCTTAAAACTAAACAGAAGCTTATGTTACAAGTGATTTAACATAAGAGGTATATTTTGATTCATGAGAGAGTTCATGAATATTGGTAGTAATGCAGTAATTACTTTGATAATTCCAAGAATCTAGCACCATATTCCTGTGGAGAAAATGGTCTACTCCTAAAATATACAAATAATTGAAGTTTATTGGTGGATAATATATGCCAAATGAAGTGCAAAACTTGAAAAGCTATTTTTTGTGGTGGTTTCATTATAGGAACAGTACTGAACAAATTTAAGAGTAATTCTTAAAACTGAGGTCAGTTATTAACATCTGAATGACTGTGGTAACATAATGATAGCACGTGACTTGGCAGATCACAAGGAATGAGACGAATGAAAATTTTAGTTAAAATATATACATTTTAATGAGAACTATGAGTATATCAGTATTTTATATTCAAGCAATATCAGGGCCAGTGCACTGGGAAGACCCAGAGGGATGGGATGGGGAGGGAGGTGGGGGCTGGGAATCAGGATGGGGAACACATGTAAATCCATGGCTGATTCATGTCAATGTATGGCAAAAACCACTACAATATTGTAAAGTAATTAGCCTCCAACTAATAAAAATAAATTAAAAAATTTAAAAAAAGATTTTAATTAAAATTGGCCTTTCATAGTATGCAACACCTTATAAGTAAATAAAATAACAAACCAATAGGGAAACATATAATAGTTTTTATATAAGCAATCCTTGGAATATTACACTTGGAGGACACCTAACCCTAGTGACTTCATTCCTCTGAAGTAGCGACATGCTGTTAGCACAGTATTCAGTGGACTTTTTGAGGGAATAGGCTATCAATACTATGCATACCTATCTGAAATCTCCTTCAAATTCGAGCATCATAGAAATGTTTACAAAAAATCAGATATGGAATCCTGCAGTCAATGGTTTCCAAACATTGGTCTCTAGATTTCAGGTCTCTTAATTTTGACCTTTAAATAACTTTATCTCAGCCACCAATTCTATAGTTATACTTTTTTCATCAATGTTTAATTCTGTTAATTTTTCCAAGTGATTTAGTAAGCATGAAATATAATAAAGAGTAAAATAGGAAAAAAAGTTCAATATCAACAGTAAATATGAAAAGTATTGAATTATTCAGGGTTTGCCAAAGAAATACCATATTTGTATGTATATCTGATTGTATGTTTACTCACAATAGAGAGGCTGACAAGTTCTAAGATCTGCAGTTAGCAAGCTAAAGATCTAGGAGAGCTAATGGTACAAGTTCCAGTCATGGCGAGCTTGAAATCTAGAAAAAAAAAAAAAAGAAAAAACCCAAAAAACAGTGTTTTAGTTGGAATTCAAAGGCCAGGAGAGATTCAGTTTCAGATAAAAGCAGTTGGGCAGAGGAGTTCTCTCTTACTTGCAGAAGGATCAACCTTCTTGGTTTTTTTGTTTTGATCAGGCCTTCAGCCTGATGAACAGGTCCCATTTGCCTAAGGGAGGGCAACCTACTTTACTTAATCTGATTCAAATGCTAATCTCATCTAAAACATCTTCACGGACACATTCAGAATAATGTGTTACCAAATATCTGTGCACTCTTGCAGCCCCATTAAATTGACAAATAACATTAACTATCATAGTTACACAGTAATAAATTTAAAATGTGTGTATGTTTGCCTTCTAATTACAGAATAATAAGCTTTTTAAAATATGAGCACCACAAAATAGAGCAAAGAACTGATTGTGCATAAATCAATTGAGGCACAGGATATAAGTAAAAGATGTATACTGTGACTAATGTAAGTGAGCAAAGGAATTTCTTTAAAGAATACTTGGATGTAACAGGAATTTGAAGCATAATTGAGCAGACAGTCCTAAAGAAAGGGCAAGCACTAGGGTGAGTTCAATGCACGCAGTAAGAGACAGCAGGCTATAGATGTATCTTCTGGTCTATACTCCGCTATGGCCATGCTATAGGGAAGGATGGAACCCCACTCAAAGTCTATTTCAGGTTTTGAGACTGATGACATTTCACACATACCTACAGCCAAGTCATGTTGATACATGGCAGAAAGCAACACAATATTGTAAAGCAATTATCCTCCAATTAAAAATAAATTAATTTAAAAAAAGAAGGTATGAGAAATTTTGTTACTCAATAATGAGGCTCTTGGTAAGGACAGCTCTCCTACGCTAGCTTTAATATGGCTTAAGTGTGTAAGGATGGGAGACTGGTTTGAGGTTTCTATAGTGTTTAGCATGTAGGGCTGTGCTAAGGATTCCCATGCTATGCAAGGAGTATGTGTGGTTTGAAACTACCACTTGTGTCAAAGAAGGGAGCCTCAGATCTTCCTATCAGCTTGTCCAGATGTGAGACAAAGGGAGAGCCGGAGAGATGAAGCTTTAAAACTCTCTGCAGTCGAATATCAAAACCAGAATTTGATTACACTGTCTCTGATCAAATTGTGTATTCCACAATGCTCTCCAAAGAGGTTACGGTTACTGAGATTGTTACTGATATGTTTCCTTCCCTATACTAGCTAACAGCCAGAGATTATGATCTATATTAATTGATTCAGTTAACAAATAATTGGGTGATTACCACATGCAAGAAAATGCTCCAGTCTAGGCACTTCAACTCACTGAACCACACCCAGAGTCTTAGTGAATGAGAGGGAATATGAAGGAGGTTAGTGGCTGACAGCAAGGCAAAGCACTAGAGCCCCTCTTTGAAGACAGGAGAAGGGGACGACAGAGGATGAGATGGTTGGATGGCATCACCTACTCGATGCACATAAGTTTGAGCAAGCCTTGGGAGGTGGAGATGGTCAGGAAAGCCTGGCATGCTTCATCCATGGAGTCACAAAGAGTCGGACATGACTGAGTCAGTAAACTGATTCTACTGAGAGACCTTGTTCTGATTCCTTAGAAGGGCCCCTTTCTTTGTAAGCATTGATCTCTTAATATGGCCTGTGATTTTCTTTTCTGCTTTTAAATATTTTTGTTCTGGTTAACTCAGTGTTGGTAAATTTAAGTTTTGGTTCACAGAATGTTATTTCATTGTAGACATGGTAAATATAGCCATCAATCTTATCAAAACTAGAATCCAATAATTAAAGAAACATTAATCTGTTAGTGAAGCTTTTTATTTCCTCCCATAGTGCTACTTTATTTATGAGTTTGACCTAACTGGTACTGCTACATAGAGCTCAATATTTAAAGACATTCAATGTACTTTTTTCTATCCTTTTGCTAGGCAAGGCATATCATCTACATAAACATTTTTCTATACAAGCTTTGTGGAATAGACATTTATTTTACTGTGTTACTCTGTGTGTGTGTGTGTGTGTGTGTGTGTGTGTGTGTGTGTGTGAGACAACTGCTTCCAAAGTAAACAACCATGCTACAACTTAATATGTTGTAGATAAGACCCAGTAACTGAAAACAACAATAAACTCAGATTTAGAACATAAAGGTATGACTTTGAGTTGGCACTTACTAGCTGTTTTTACTGAGATAAATCAGTTAATAAAACAAAGCTATAAAGTAAGATCTCTTCTGCATGATACCATCTTTCTTTCTTAGAGGCCACTGCCTTCATGTAAAGAGTGAGAGATTTAGCTTAGCAGACCTTTAAGACAGCATCCAGATGTAGAGCTTAAAATTCTATAAATCATTTGGACAACATGTTGGAGGGACCAAGATTTATTTAAGATAGGGAATCATTGATTTGTTCTTTCTTGTTTGTTTTTTGTTACTTGGGACAGGCAATTACTAACCACTGTTAGAATTTAGAAATAGTGTATAACATAAATTTTGTATAATAATTTATCATTCTTGAATCAACACTATTGGTTTTAAATTATTGGATTTTTCAATTATATTTGGAAACTGAAATATTGAATAGTTCTCAGTATAGATGGAAATAATCTTCCATAATACCATATGCTTTAAAATTTAAGCTATACAATACCCAGCATATTTTAGTAACAGGAATATGCCTAATTTTCACTCCTTGATAGTACAAAAAATTATACCAAATTTATCAGCTATATGGTTTTCATTTGTTAAGTGTTAAATCATATGGTAAAAAAATCTAGTGAAATCACAGTCCAGTAAAAGTAACTTCTTTTTTAAATTAATGGTATATCACTTGTTAATTAATTATTATCATCAGTAATTATATACTATATGACATGCATAGTAGATACTATATAGCCTGTTTTGCTAGCTGGGTACCTAGGCTAACTTTGTTGGACTTACAAATAAATTTGACATAAGAATGTGCTCTCAGAACTAATCTTGTTCAGATGTAGGGGACTCACTGTATGCTGGAAGTTACTTTAGAATGTTAATTTCAGAGCTTCCCCCTGCCTCAAGGGACAAATACTGTGTATTTATACAACTACTATAATCAGTCATTTGTTGAAGGCTGCTCTCTGGGGAAAGTACTTTTCCTGGTGCTTCCAGTCTAACTTTGGGTGGCCAAGCAGGCTGCTGCAACTAGAGGGAGCGTCAGGGCAGTAGTCCAGGTGTTTGCAGTTGTAAGTTATTACAGCAGGCACTGAAGCACTTCAAATGAAGAAATATGGTTGGGGGATTGTTAACACCTGGAATAAAGAAATGTATAAAGAGAGAAAGGGGTACTTATGTTGAAAAGATACACTGTTAATGTAGGGCTATTTCATGTTATCGATTAATACAACTGTGACAATAAAGAATTAATATATATATGTTTGTTATATAATAGATAAATGTTAAAGACCCACATATTTTAAATAAAAAAATACCTGTGTATGTGTGTGTTATTTGCTGAGTTGTTTCTGACTCTTTGTGACCCCTTGGATTGTAGCCCGCCAGGTTCCTCCGTCCATGGAATTCTCCAGCCAATAATAGTGGAGTGGTTTGCTATTCCCTTCTCCAGGGTATCTTCCTGACCCAGGGATCAAACCTGGGTCTCTCACACTGCAGGCAGAGTCTTTATACCATTTGAGCCACAAGGAAGCCCAAATACTAGCTATATGTCAGTATCAGTAAAGTCGCTCAGTCGTGTCCAACTCTGCAACCCCATGAACAGTAGTGTCCACCTCTGCAACCCCATGAACAGTAGGGGTCCTACCAGACTTCCATCCATGGAATTTTCCAGGCAAGAGTACTGGAGTGGGTTGCCATTTCCTTCTCCAGGGAAACTTCCTGACCCAGGATCGAACCCAGGTCTCCTGCATTACAGGCAGATGCTTTTACCCTCTGAGCCACAGGCTTCCCTATAACTTAACTTACATTTTATGATGAAGTTTCTGTATTTATATGTTTTGGATAGACCAAAAATTGAAAATAATTAAAAATTTTACTAAAATATGAAGTGATTTTCAAGACACTTATATTTTGTCAAAATATATTAATGGTAAAATAATGAAAGCTTCTTGATCAACAAATTGGATATATATAATATAATTAGCTATCATGTTGAATACACATGTATAATTAAAATGAGTATAATACTGAAATATTTAATATGGTTTCCTGGTATATTACTAATAATGATCAAATATTTTGTTAGTTCACATCACACTACATTTATATGATTTGAATTTGCCTTCAGAGTTTTCAACCCAAAATAAGATTTTATATTCATTTTGAAGTATTTTTTATTATTTTACTCTCTTACTTGGTTCTAAATTTATTTGAAATAAATATATAGATTAGCATGCTGCTCCAACTCATTTAAAAAATAATGTTTATATTTGACTTAATATTGCTTACTTTAAAAGTTAGAATAAAAGGGATATATATATATATTTATGAAAACTCACATTTAATTCTTTGAGAGTTTCCCATTGTTAATTAAGAGTATTGTTACATGAAATCATTATGGCCTTCATTAAAATTCTGTAGAAGCATTCTCTAGTAGGGCTAAAGTCAGTAGTCATGCTTTGTATACTAAGTAATCATTGCACTGAGTTTTTTTTCAATATCCCTAGGGTGTTCAGCTTTTGAAAACTCACAGTTCAGATGATTCTTTTCTAAAATATTTCTTCATTCCCAATAGCACAACATAATAGGTACTATTTCTACTTTCATGATGTATCAACTAATTTGCAATCACAGCAGATCTTAAGTTTTCCTCATTCAAAATGTCTTAAACTGCCAGGGGTTATATTACTTCAATAGATGTTTGCTGAGTGAATTAATTTCATGTATAGTTTTGCTAACTCCTCTTTTAGTAAGAAGTTCTCTGAACAAAATTGTCATGTTATGATCTTTTTTTTTGTTGTTGTTTTTTTAACTTCCATTTGTTGATGTCTAATGCTGCTGCTGCTGCTAAGTTGCTTCAGTTTGTGCCTGACTCTGTGCGACCCCATAGACGGCAGCCCACCAGGCTCCCCCATCCCTGGGATTCTCCAGGCAAGAATGTCTAATGCTAGGTCAGGGGAAAATATTTGTGAATATATCTTGTTAACCTTTTAAAGTCTAATGTCTGTGACGCAATTGTTTTTGTGTCAAACTTTTTTTTTTTTTTTAACACGCAGGTATTAAATTCAAAATACCAGGAAGAGGTATCTGAAATCAATATGCTTAAATCATGAATTTTCAGCTTTGAAGGAAACATAATGTTTATAATGAGTTTGAGATAAGAACACTTGAGTTTGCAGTCTGGATTTCTTATTTGAATATGAAATTGGGCAATTCATTTAAAATAGTTGTGCCTCAATTTCCTAATAAATTAACCTGTTATAATAAACACACATGACTCTGTGTGTATATATGATTATAACCAGTCACACTAAAGAATAGGTATTAACCTAGGAGATATATTGTTTTAATAGTTAGCAAAAATGAGTAGTTAATTCAGAATCATGATAAGTGGAAAATCATGCATATTGACACAGGATAGTTTGATATAAATCAATAACAAGTCTAAAGATGTCATTGCTGCTTTGATCTGAAAACAGACAAAGCAAAAATGAAGTTAAATCTGACCTGAAATGAGTCCATGTTTCTATACTCTCAAAGAATGCAAGCGGAGATAAATATAAATAGCATCTCTTTCTTGTTACATTTATTTGGTATTTTTGCTGTGTTGCTTCACATTCTTTTCTTGAGAGTGATCAGTAACTATTTTATTTTTATAACCATTTTTGAAGTATTTTTAATTTTGCAGTATTGGGTTAGTTTCAGGTGTACAGCAGAATGGTTCAGCTGTGTGTGTATGTCTGTTTGTATATATTCTTTCCCAGATTATTTTCCATTATCTTACTATAAGACATTGAGTATAGTTCCTTGTTTGTACAGTAGGTCCTTTCTTTTTATCCATAATTTATCCCAAACCCATAACTTATCTCTCCCCTCATCCCCTGCTTTGATAATCATGTTTATTTTCTGTAAGTCTATTTCTGTTTGTAAGTAAATTTATTTGTTTTGTTTTAGATTGCACAAATGATATCACATGATACTTGTCTTTCTGTGTCTGACTTCACTAAGTATGATAATCTCTAGGTTCATCCATGTTGCTGCCTTTGGCATCATTTCATCCTTTCTGTGACTGAGTATTATTTCTTCTTTATTCATTCATCTTCAGTGGACATTTAAATTGCTTCTGGGTCTTGGCTAATGTAAATAGTGCTGCTATGAACTTTGGGGTGCCTGTTCATCTTTATGAATTAGAATTTCCTCTGGATATATGCCCAGGATTGAGATTGCAGGATCATGTGATAACTCAAATTTTTAGTTTTGTAAGACAAATCCATACTGTTTTACACAGTTGCTGAACCAATTTACATTCCCATCAATAGTATAGGAGAGTTCACTTTTATCCACACCATCTTTTTTATTATTTACAGATTTTTTAATGATGCCCATTCTGATTGATGTGAGGGATACCTCATTGTAGTTTGGTTTGCATTTCTGTACTAATTAGTGATACTGAGCATGTTTTCATATGCTTGTTTGGTCATCTGTATCTCTTTTTTGGATAAATGTCTATTTAGGTTGTCTGCCCATTTTTGATTAGATTTTTTTTCATATATTAAACTGTATGAGATGTTTGTATATTTTGGAAATTAAACACTTTTGGTAGTATGGTTTACAAATATTTTCCTCTATAGGTTCTCTTTCTGTTTTGTGCAAAAGTTTTTAAGTTTAATTAAATCCTGTTTGGTTTTGCTTTTATTTCCATTACTCTAGGATATAAATTTTAAAAAGTTGCTGCAATTTATCTTAAAAAGTGTTCTGCTTATGTTTTACTCTAGGAGTTTTATGACATTCAGTTTTACATTTAGATCTTTAATCCATGGTGAGTTTATATTTATATATAATGTTGGGAAATATTGTAATTTCATTTTTTACTGTAGCTATACTGTTTCCCCAGCACCTCTTATTGAAAAATGTGTCTTTTCTCCCTTGTGTATCCTTGTCTCCTTCATTGTAGAGTAATTTATCATAAGTGCGTGGGTTTATTGCTAGGATTTCTATCCTAATCCATTGATCTATATGTCTTTTTTTGTGCCAGTAACATACTTTTTAATGTCTGTAGTTTTGCAGTGTATTTTGAAGACAGGGAGCCTGATTCTTCCAGCTTCATTCTTCTTTCTCAAGATTATTTTGACTATTCAGGGTCTTTTGTGTTGACATGCAAATAAAACTTTTATTTTTTCATTTACTGTGATAGAATTGCCTCCCTCCCAAATCCTTATGCTGAGCCCTAATTGCCAATGCAATGGAATTTGGAAGTAGGATAGTTGGAAAGTAATTAGGCTTAGATGGGATCATGAAGGAAGAAGCACCATGGTGTAAATAGTGTCCTAATATAGATGTGGAAGAGACCACATGCCCTTAAGGACACAGAAAATATATGTAGCGTCTGTAATCTAGAAAGAGGCCTCTCCCTAGGAACCAAATCTGCCAGCACCTTGAACTTGGACTTTCCAGCCTCAAAAACTGAGAAATTAATATTTGTTATTTAAACTACCTAATCTATGGTGTTTTGCTACAGTGGCCCAAACTAAGACAGCATTCATATAGAAAGTTGACAATATAAACATATGCTTAGAAAGGATATTTTTGCCTACAATGCCCTTTCAAATGTTCTGAAAAGTTTTTTCTTTTTTTCCTATTGTAGAACAGATTTTCAGAGTATTTAAGTTATAAGACACACTTTCTTTCCTTTGCCAAGAAAGAAATCACTACTGATGGAGTACATAGGCCAGTATGGATTGGAGTAATTTTCCTGTATGACTTTGGATCCTGAAAAGACATTACATAAAATAACTGATGCAGGAGAGTGTAAAACCATTTGCAATCTTCACTAGTTTTAACACTTAGAGCAGTAATTTTGCAAAATTATTCTGAGGTATGAGTTCCGTTCTATATACAAAAGAAACCACATTATATTTCTTTTGAATGTAAACCTAGATGAGTAAAAATAAATGTGCACAGCAATATGGATATCCTTTTCTGTTTGAGGTGAGTAAGTGGTAATACATTTTAATGATACCTAAGCAAGATAAGGTCATTTGAAGGCTATGATTCTATGACAGTTATTTGTCTATAAGAGCATACGAGATTAAAAATAAATACACAATATAAATGGCTCTTGAGATGGCTAATCGTACATTGTGTCTCCTGCTATCATTCATATGATATTCAACTAGCTTAAATAATAGCTTAAATTGTCTTTTTGAAAATATTATAGTTATTCATGAAGTTCTCTAAACCTCTTTCTGACACTGTCCAAGGCACATTGGATTAGGGAATACAGTTGGACACTTTTGTATTTGAAATATGTAATAAAACTTTATCAAGGCTTCGAGACTAATTTAGAACATCAAAAAGCTACATGAAACCTATTGAAATAATTTCCATATTTAAAAAATAAAACTGAAATTCACACTCTTCATTTCACTATCTAATAGAATAAATCCATCTTTTTATTTATTATGGGAGAATTTATCCATTTGCTTTGTAGCATGAAAAAAACAAATTGATACTATTTATAGGCTGTGTGGCGCTGAAGCAGCGAGTGCTGGCTGCGGTGGTGCTGGAGGGGTGAGCCGTCAAGAGGAGATACCCCACATCCAAGGTCACAGAAACCCCAATAAGACAATAGGCGCTGAGAGAGGGCATCAGAGGAAAGACATATAGAAACGACAATCACAGAACTAAGCAATCTAATCGCATGGACCACAGCCTTGTTTAACTCAGTGAAACATAGGTTATGGTGGAGTTCTGAGAAAATGTGGTCCACTGGAGAAGGGAATGGCAAACCGTTTCAATATTCTTGCCTTGAGAACCCCATGAACAGTATGAAAAGGAAAAAAGATAGGACACTGAAAGATGAACTCCCCAGGTTGGTAGGTGCCCAACATGTTACTGGCGATCGGTGAAGAAATAACCCCAGAAAGAATGAAGAGACGGAGCCAAAGCAAAAACAGCATCAAGTTGTAGATGTGTCTGGTGGTGAAAGCAAGGTCTGATGCTGTAAAGAGCAATATTGCATAGGAACCTGAAATGTTAGGTCCATGAATCAAGGCAAATTGGAAGTGGTCAAACAGGAGATGGCAAGAGTGAATGTCTACATTTTAGGAATCAGCGAACTATAACAGACTTCAGTGGGTGAATTTAACTCAGATGACCATTTTATCTACTACTGTGGGCAGGAATCCCTTAGACAAAATGGAGTAGCCATCATGGTCAACAAAAGAGTCCAAAATGCAGTACTGGGATGCAATCTCAGAAACGACAGAATGATCTCTGTCCATTTCCAAGGCAAACTATTCAAGATCATGGTAATCCATGTCTATGCCCCAACCAGTAATGCTGAGGAAGCTGAAGTTCAATGGTTCTATGAAGACATACAACCTTTTAGAACTAACACCCAGATAAGATGTCCTTTTCATTATAGGTGACTGGAATGCAAAAGTAGAAAGTCAAGAAACACCTGGAGTAACAGGCAAATTTGGCCTTGGAGGACGGAATGAAGCAGGGCAAAGGATCAGAGAGTTCTGCCAAGAGAACGCACTGGTCATAGCAAACACCCTCTTCCAACAGCACAAGAGAAGACGCTACACATGGACATTACCAGATGGCCAACACCCATATCAGACTGATTATATTCTTTGCAGCCAAGTGGAAAAGCTCTATACAGTCAGCAAAAACAAGACCAGGAGGTGACTGTGGCTCAGATCATGAACTCCTTATTGCAAAATTCTGACTTAAATTGAAGAAAGTAGGGAAAACCACTAGACCATTCAGGTATGACCTAAATCAAATCCCTTATGATTATACAGTGGAAGTGAGAAATAGATTTAAGGTACTAGATCTGATAGACAGAGTGCCTGGTGAACTATTGACAGAAGTTTGTGACATTGTACAAATGTACAATGTACAAATGTACAAATGATATTGACAGGGATCAATATCATCCCCAAGAAAAGGAAATGCAATAAAGCAAAATGGCTCTCAGAGGAAGCCTTACAAATGGCTGCGAAGAGAAGTGAAATGCAATGGAGGAAAGGAAAGATATACCCATTTAAATGCAGAGTTCCAAAGAATAGCAAGGAGTGATAAGAAAGCCTTTCTCAGTAATCAGTGCAAAGAAATATAGGAAAACAATAGAATGAGAAAGACTGGAGATCACTTCAAGAAAGTTAGAGATGCCAAAGGAATATTTCATGCAAGTTCAGTTCAGTCGCTCAGTCGTGTCCAACTCTTTGTGACCCCATGAATTGCAGCACGCCAGGCCTCCCTGTCCATCACCAACTCCCGGAGTTTACTCAAACTCATGCCCATCGAGTCAGTGATGCCATCCAGCCATCTCATCCTCTGTCATCCCCTTCTCCTCCTGCCCCCAATCGCTCCCATTATCAGGGTCTTTTCCAATGAGTCAACTCTTCACATGAGGTGGCCAAAGTATTGGAGTTTCAGCTTCAGCATCAGTCCTTCCAATGAACACAGATGGGCTCAAAAAAGGACAGACATGGTATGGACCTAACAGAAGTAGAAGATATTAAGAAGAGGTGGCTATAATACACAGAAAAAGTCCTTCTCGACCCAGAAGATCATGATGATGTGATCACTCACCTAGAGACAGATATCCCGGAATGGGAAGTCAAGTGAACCTTAGGAAGCATCACTATGAACAAAGCTAGTGGAGGTGATAGAATTCCAGTTGAGCTATTTCAAATCCTAAAAGATGATGCTATGAAAGTGCTGCACTCAATATGCCAGCAAATTTGGAAAACTTAGCAGTGGGCACAGGACTGGAAAAGGTCAGTTTTCATTCCAATCCCAAAGAAAGGCAATGCCAAATAAACTTTAACTACTGCACAATTGCACTCATCTCACATGCTAGTAAAGTAATGCTCAAAATTCTCCAAGCCAGAGTTCAACAATATGAGAACTGTGAACTTCCAGATGTTCAAGATGATTTTATGAAAGGCAGAGGAACCAGAGATCAAATTGCCAACATCCACTGGATCATCAAAAAAGCAAGAGAGTTCCAGAAAGCATCTATTTCTGCTTTATTGACTATGCCAAAGGCTTTGATTGCATAGATTATAACAAACTGGAAAATTCTGAAAAAGATGGGAAAACCAGACCACCTGACCTGCCTCTTGAGAAATCTGTATGCAGATCAGGAAGCAACACTTAGAACTGGACATGGAACAACAGACTGGTTCCAAATAGGAAAAGGAGTACGTCAAGGCTGTATATTGTCACCCTGCTTATTTAACTTATGTGCAGAGTACGTCATGAGAAACCCTGGGCTGGCTGAAGCACAAGCTGGGCTCAAGATTGCCGGGAGAAATGTCAATAACCTTAGATATTCAGATGACACCACCGTTATGGCAGAAAGTGAAGAAGAACTAAAGAGTTTCTTGAAGAAAGTAAAAGAAGAGAGTGAAAAAGTTGTCTTAAAGCTCAACATTCAGAAAACTAAGATCATGGTATCTGGTCCGAACTTTTCATGGCAAATAGATGGGGAAACAGTTACAGTTGTTTTGGGGGCTCCAAAATCACTGCAGATGGTGACTGCAACCATGTAATTAAAAAGATGCTTACTCCTTGGCAGGAAAGTTTTGACTAATTTAGATAGCATGTTAAAAAGCAGAAACATTACTTTGCCAACAAAGGTCCATCTAGTCAAGGCTATGGTTTTTCCACTAGTCATGTATGGATGTGAGAGTTGCACTATAAAGGAAGCTGAGTGCTGAAAAATTGACGGTTTTGAACTGTGGTGTTGGAGAAGACTCTTGAGAGTCCCTTGGACTGCATATAGATCCAACCAGTTCATCCTATAGGGAATCAGTCCTGAATATTCATTGGAAGGACTGATGCTGAAGCTGAAACTCTGATGCTTTGGCCTCCTGATGTGAAGAACTGACTAACTGGAAAAGACCCTGATGCTGGGAAAGATTGAAGGCTGGAGGAGAAAGGGACGACAGAGAATGAGATGATTGGTTGTCATCACCAAGGACATGAATTTGAGTAAACTTTGGGAGTTGGTGATGGACAGGGAGGCCTGGCGTTCTGCATTCCATGGGGTCGCCAAGAATCGGTCATGACTGAGCAACTGAACTGAACTCAACTGAATAGTTACAAGATTTCTTATTGTTAAAACTCAGGAGAATCAGGTGAAAAAAAAATTATGTCTGTGTATGTATATATATATTCACAAACAAGGGAGTTCTTTCAAGTAAACAGATAAAGATCAGTTAAAAAGTATGTCTTGCCTGCAATATGTCCTAGGGATTACCAGTTTAAAATTATAATATGGCAAAGCTTTCACATTAATAAAACTATTACAACAAAACTATCAAATATCTTAAAACACTGTTACAAGAATGTCCAAGACATAGGCTGCATACACCAAAATGCAAAAGATCATATGAGAAAATTTAAGTGAGAGACAACCTTGTATCTCCTGATTCAGAAGACACTATTATGTACATAGCAACACTCAATATTTATCTTAACCTTCACTGTAGCCTAATGAATATAACAAGATTATTTGGAGAATTTGGCAAGCCAATTTATAATTCTCATGGGAAGTAAATATGCTAAAGAATAACCTAAACAAATTTGTTAATTGTTTTGTTATTCTCTTGTCTAAGGAAAAAGTATAGATATTTTAATATATGTTGCAAATTAGTATTTCATCATCCTGTGCATGAATCATTTATTTGGAAAAAGTGATGTCTGGGAAATAGTAAATGTATTCTGAATATTGTTCACACTATATTATATTTTTATTAACTATGAATTATACATAAATGATACTGACAGTGGTAATAAATTATACAAATATATATATAATATGTATTTATTATGTATATAACTGATTATATAAAACACATTAAGCATATATAAGGCATATATATATATACACACACAGAGCATATATATATACATACAGACACACACATATGTAATTATATTTTGAGCATAATTACTAAAATAAATATTTACATGGAAATTGAGCTTATATGTATATCTGAGCCTAAATCATGTTGATATGATATTCAGTATACCCGCCTCTACATTTTAGAAAGTGTTGAGTTGCACTTTCATTTTCATTACTTGAAATTAGCTTCAGAAAACTTTATGTTTTGTCTCACAAATATTCAAATGCTTTGTAGATTTTATTTCATGAAACTTAAACTAGAATTCATTTAGGAACATGGCCTCTATATTTAAATTTTTCTAGTTAATAAAATATAGTGGGATTCTAGATTCTTTAACAGTCTTATATGAATTGATTTATATTTTGTTTGTTAATAAATATCTTGTAAAAAGATATTAATAGAAATGAGAGTTTTTTTTCTTGTGTACCATGGCCTTACTCAGTTCCTTATTTCCATCCATTTAAATTCTCACGTAAGTCAAATTACCTTGAATCTTTGGCTTCCCATGTGGCACAATGGTAAAGAATCCAGCTGACAATGCAGGAGACTCAAGAGACATGGGGTCAATCCCTGGGTTGAGAAGATCCCTTGGGGTAGCAAATGGCAACTCAATCCAGTGTTCTTGCCTGGAAGATTCCATGGATAGAGGAGCCTGGCAGGTTGCAAGAGTTGAGCAGGTTGCCCATGGGGTTGCAAAGCGTTGAGCATGACTGAGCTACCTTAGCAGGACACAGCACTTGTGTATCTCAAATGTCTTTTCACCATCAGAGAACAGCAGTCTTTCTCCTTTTAAGTATAAAAATAGATTAGCACCTGTTTTACAAAATAATCATTCATATAAGGTTAAAGTTAATGTTCCTGGTGAATATGAACTAGGAATTAGTATAGAAAAAGTTCTACAAAGAGTTAAAGTCACAAGGTTATTTTGAATCAAAGTTCTGTGTCTGGCCCCTAGTCACTCCTTTCACTTAGAGGTATCTCACTATTGACCATCGCCATTATTAAGCTATCTTTAGATATATCCAGAGTTTTTATAAGGTTGTAAAAACAAGCTATAATGTTTCTACTCTGCAGAAAAAGGCACAAAGTTACAATGTTCAAACATGTGTGATAATACATCAGGGGAATATCTGACCTCAAAACCTTTTGAACTTTCTTTTTTTTTTTTTTTTTCATTTATTTTTATTAGTTGGAGGCTAATTACTTTACATCATTACAGTAGTTTTTGTCATACATTGAAATGAATTAGCCATGGATTTACATGTATTCCCCATCCCAGTCCCCCCTCCCATCTCCCTCTCCACCTGATCCCTCTGGGTCTTCCCAGTGCACCAGGCCTGAGCACTTGTCTCATGCACCCAACCTGGGCTGGTGATCTGTTTCACCCTAGATAATATACATGTTTCAATGCTGTTCTCTTGAAACATCCCACCCTCGCCTTCTCCCAGAGTCCACAAGTCTGTTCTATACATCTGTGTCTCTTTTTCTGTTTTGCATATAGGGTTATCGTTACCATCTTTCTAAAGTCCATATATATGTGTTATTATACTGTAATGTGCTTTATCTTTCTGGCTTACTTTGCTCTGTATAATGGGCTCCAGTTTCATCCATCTCATTAAAGTTTTCAAGGACATAGCAGAGATTAGCCCATGGTCCATTATGTATAGATTGTTTATGTCTAGCAAATACTATCAATTAAAATAAAATAAGACAAACTTCAGGAAAAAGTTATTATGGTAATAAAATATTTCTTTTCTGATCAACTGTTATAACTTTAAAATATTAGGTGTCCTTAGAATTATTTTACTTTACTAAGTATATAGTGTCCATTTAACTCACTAAATGAACTTCTTTTCTGGGCTACTTTGAAATCAGTAAAAATTAAGCAACACACTAGGCAGCAGTGTTCTTTACTGCTATCTAGATATTATGTAAAACAAAAGATGCTATTTAGTTGCTAAGTCGTGTCCCAGGTTCCTCTGTCCTTGGGATTTCCTAGGTAAGAATACTGGCATGCTTACTAAGTCCCTTCAGTCCTGCCCAACTCTGCGATCCTATGTACTGTAGCTTGCCAGACTCCTCTGCCCGTGGGATTCTCCAGGCAAGAAGACTGAAGTGGGTTGCCCCTTCCTTTTCCAGGGGATCTTTTCGACTCACTGATCAAGCCCATATTTTATTAAAATCCGAATGTGATTAAATTCAGAATTATGCTGTATATTCTATGGATGAAAGGATTTTAGCTGGCTGACAATATGGAGAAGATAAAATTTGATAGAGGAATGAAAGAGGATTCAGTTGCTTTGGTGATTTATAACATAAAAGAGAGTTTTATCCTTTCTATTAGGAGAGGAATGTCTGTTTTCCAAAACATTTGGTCATGTGTATTTTTCTTAACTTATGCAAATATCTAACTCACAACACAAGTATATACACCACTGTCACAACATGAGAGCACTGTGTGTTTCTTTCAAGGTGTTATTTTTCAGTCACTAAGTTGTGTCTGACTCTTTTCGACCCCATGGACTATAGCACAACTGGCTCCTCTGTCCTCCACTATCTCCCAGAGTTTGTTCAGAACCATGTTCATTGAATTGGTGACTCTATCTAACCACGATATCCTCTGCCACCCCCTTCTCCTGCCCTCAGTCTTTCCCAGCATTCAGGGCCTTTTTTCCCAATGAGTCAGCTCTTCACATCAGGTGGCCAAAGTATTGGAACTTCAGCTTCAGCATCAGTTCTTCCAATGAATATTCAGGGCTGATTTCCTTAGGAATGATTGACTAGTTTGATTTCCTTGCAGTCCAAGGGACTCTCAGAAGTTGTCTCTAGCACCACAGTTCGAAAGCATTAATTCTTCAGTGCTCAGCCTTATTTATTGTCCAGCTCTCACATCTGTGCATGACTGCTGGAAAAACCATAATTTTGACTCTATGGACCTTTGTTGGCAAAGTGATATCCCTGCTTTTGAATATTCTAAGGTAGGAAAATACTAATCTGATACACAAATAATTCAAAATAATTTTGTTGTATAGTTGTCCTATAGCTTGTCTGATTTCCCAGTCTCTTTTACACATGAAACCTGATTAATCTACAAGATAAACCCTACCAAGTGTCTGAACAGTTTTGATGCATGTGAGCTCTATAGCAGGTTGCTTTTACCAGAAGTCTATATGTAGAGTGACACATTGGCTTGCTCCATAAGTAGGTTATTAATATAAACATGCTGAATGAAAGGGCATAAACATAGAAGTATATAAAGTTCTCCTGAGTATTTTATTTGGGTGCCCCATAATGCTACCTCCAGAATTCCTTATTTTGCTTCATTATGTTTTCTGGCTCCTTTTCTACTACCTGAATTTTCTATAGTGACAGCTGTTTCTTGTTGATCTTGTTTTGGCTTTTGCATCTGGATCCATTCCTGGTACCTGTTCACACATCCCTCGTTGTCAGGAGGCTTAATTCCTGCTTTCTGGCATAAGCCCTTGCATTTATTCAGATTCTGCAATAGGTTCCCAGTAGTGTTTCTGTCTCCGTCCTTT
Organism: Odocoileus virginianus; assembly: GCF_023699985.2. Lineage (NCBI taxonomy): Eukaryota > Metazoa > Chordata > Mammalia > Artiodactyla > Cervidae > Odocoileus > Odocoileus virginianus. The sequence goes on along the minus strand of NC_069687.1, from coordinate 22,209,474 downwards.
CAAATCAGCTTGCATCTATTTAAAGAACCCAATGCAGTCAATTACCCAGTTATACCCATGGAATATATTCTTGATTGGCCCCATGGATTATAGCATATGCAAATCCTCTTCTAGTTAAAATCCATATTTAAAGTTTTGCTTTCACACCAGGACTGGATCTTTGCCTGTGTGGCTGAGACCTTCACATTCTCTCTGGGTTCTGGCAGGTCTATGGAAGATTGTTAATATAGCACAATGCCTCAGATCAATTGACTGAAACATCTGAACTATTTCCACCATTCCAAGTACAAGGACTGAAATTACTTATATATCTCTATTGACTTAAGTCAGTTATGCAATGCCTTTGTAATTTGGACCTTTGAGCCCTAATTCTCTTCTTGCTTAACTCTCCATCATCCTCAAATACCTTAAAATAAGACTATAGTTATATCATTCCATCTTTAATACAAATTTATCTCCCAACTAATCTCTCTTCTGTTGCATTTAAGATTTAAATCACTCTTTGAGTTTTTTTTTCCTTTAGCAACACTTCCATTTTATGTTTTTTTTTTCTTTTATCTCTTTAAATCTATTTTTTGTTTTGATTTTTCATATATTTTAAGCTCTGAGGAAATATTTAAATTCATTTAAAGCAAACATTTTAGTCAAATATACTTATTTATGTATATTTTCATCTCTCGGCACAATGAAGCCATTGTTCTTAAGTAATGTGGCATATTTTCTAATTGCCAGTTTTCTTTCTTTCTTTCTTTCTTTTTTTTTTTTTTTTTGTTGAGGAGCAGGGAGTTAATTTTTTGGTCTGTTGCTTTTGTGCATTTTGCTTTTACTTCACTGGTGGTGTCACTACTAGATTAGAATAATTAGACAGCTTTGCTTCCTCAGTTGCTCTCTTATGTACAGACTTCAATATATTATTCCATGGTTTTGACCAACATATTTATTAATTGTCTATGTTTATATGACAGTTGCCATTTTAGGCCTTGATTGTTTTAAACTGTTTCTATTTTCACCAAGATAAACATATTTTTACCATCCGCAATCAAGCACATTGTCAGGTTTATCACATAAAATCACCAAAAAGAGCCATCTTCTAAAATATTGAGAATGACCTCTCCTTTGTATGGAGGTCCTGAATCACGTAAACCAGATATTGCTGAAATCTGAACGATATGTAATTTCATTCTGCTCCCTTTGCTGTGAAATATAGAACCATTGGTGTCGTGAAATCGAAGAAGGATAAAAATGAAGGCCTTTATTGATAGAAGCATGTGCAGTTTATATTAGATTAAGAGAGATGGAAACAGATCTGTAGCTTTTGAAGTACATGAAAAACTACAGTAGCACCAAAGATACTGGCAGGTCAGAGGTGTAAATGGAAATAACTACTTTAGGGACAGACTGCTCAAGATCCATATTGAAAACCTGTGTGTCGCATATTTCGAGAAAATCAATTTATTTTCAGTAACTTGGGAGTGCTATAGTTTATGAAATATAGTTATAATTCAACTGTCAGCACAAAGCAGGATTTCAAAGTGAGTTCACCCCTGTTGTTTTGCTCCTTTAGGAAAAAAACACACCAAATATTTTACTTTGCTATACAATTTTGAGTTTTCCACCTAAACTCTTCCCACCAGATGTCTTAGTATATTCTTTCATTGCTTACAAATTAAAATAATTTGAACTTATATATGAACATATTCATATGATAGCCATGAGTCATAAGTGAACTTGTCAAACTGAATAAAATATTTAGACAAAATATGATAAACTGATTTCTTGTTACTTACCACTGACTAATAAGTTGAAGTAAGACTGCCTATGAACACCTGCAAAGGTTACTGCAGATACCTTTGGGTAGCAGTAAATAAATGGTAAGTTCCTACTTATGTAATAGTATCCCCTCAAAATAGATTATAGTCAATGTACAGAAAATTTGAACTATTTCCTTCAGTACGTTATAGTGCATAGTGGTAATGGGAAACATATGCACCCTCTATTAGTATTCATATGGAAAAAAAATGCAGTTCCTAGAATTATATATAGTATTATATCTTATTAATGATCAAACAAAAAAGTATGTTCTTAAACCAATCTATTATTTACTATTTGATCACTTTTGTATTTGAAAAAAATATTTGTTAAAGTACCTTGAATATATATATATATATATATATATATATATGTATATATTTAATGTTATAACTTACCATGTATATTTCAAATAGAATCTCTTTCTCTTAATAATATCAGGATTTATATTTCACCTATTGGTATCTGAAGAGTTTTCTTCCTCTCTTCCAAGAACACTAGACAAAACAAAACAAAAAAAAAATATTTTATTGATATCTTGAAAGTCTTTGTTTTCTTCCAAGGCCAAGACATAACACATCAATTTAGCTAAACTTTTGAATCTATGTGGAAATGAAAATATAAGATAGAATAAAGGAATGGTGCTGTAGAACTACACGAATCTTATATGGCTCATAGAGTTCAAATTTTACTAACATACTTTTCTTGTATATCTTTTCTGTCAGAGGAATTCTATTATTCTATAATAAATAAAAACCTGATACTACCTGGAGATGGACATAGGGATTATTTTTGCAGAGGTAATAAGTGTCTATAGTCCAGTACTCAACAGCCTTTAACCTTGTCTTAAACCTGGTTTTAGCCAGAAATTAAGCATCATATTTCAAGTCTACAATTTCCATAAAATAGAAATGATTTATTTAGGCCTTTTTACCCAAACATAGAACTTGAAACTTTAATAGAGAAAAAACAGAAAGTGAGAGAACACCCCTTCCCTGAGAGCAACAAAGGCAAAAAATGAACCTCTGAGTAGGAGAGAGAAAATTTGAAATCAACATGGTTTTTGTCAGTCTTCTGGGAAGTTGTTTAGAAAGTGTTTAACCCAGCATTGAGTATAGGATCTAAGTATGAATTAAACATGTTTAGAGGCTGATGATGAAGCTGAAACTCCAATACTTTGGCCACCTCATGTGAAGAGTTGACTCACTGGAAAAGACCCTGATGCTGGAAGGGATTGGGGGCAGGAGGAGAAGGGGACGACAGAGGATGAGATGGCTGGATGGCATCACCGACTCGATGGGCATGAGTTTGAGTAAACTCCGGGAGCTGGTGATGGACAGGGAGGCCTGGCGTGCTGAGATTCATGGGGTTGCAAAGATTCGGACACGACTGAGTGACTGAACAGAACTGAACTGAACTAAGAGGCTGTATTTAATATATATACATACATATATATATATATACATATATATATATATGTATGTATGTATGTATACAGTGAGCATATAATTTTTAAAAGACAGGAAACTTAGCAAAGTTTATATTTCTTTGCTGACACCAATATCTAAGAGTCATTTCAAAGTCAGCTGATGAAGGGCACATGTTACAGAGGCTGATTCTTCTTTCCCTAGTATCCCAGCAATTGTATAGAAGTTCTTCTAGGAGTGCTTGGTAGATGACAATCACTCAGTTCATTTTAGCAATGTATAAAGTAAGCATTAATAATACGAAATGATAGAGCTATTGCATTGTTCAGGACTTTGCATCCCATTTTCTCAAAATTTGCTATATATAAGTGTAAGAATTGTCTCAGTCTCACTAGTACAGTGGATTTCCTAAAATATGACACTGAAGTCAAAGAGATATGCCAATAGCAATGGGCAATGTGATTGCTGTGTCTCTTATTTCCATGTGTTTTCTGCTTTCTGTCCTTCTTACATATTAAAGAATCATCCTTTAGTACATTTCATTTTACATTTTTTCACCATTTTTGTTCAGTTTCTTAGTCATGTCCTACACTTTGAGACCCAGTGGACTGCAGCGTGCCAGGTTTCCCTGTCTTTCACTATCTCCTGGAGTTTGCTCAAACTTATGCCCATTGAGTCAGTGGTGCCATCCAACCATCTCATCCTCTGTCACTCCCTTCTCCTCCTGACCTCAGTCTTTCCCAGTGTCAGAGTCTTTTCCAGTGAGTCAGCTCTTCTCACAAGGTAGCCAAAGTATTGGAGCTTCAGCTCAGCATCAGTCCTTCCAATGAATATTCAGGGTTTATTTTCTTTAGGATTGACTGGTTTGATCTCCTTGTTATCCAAGGGACTTTTGAGAGTCCCTTCCAGCACCACAATTCAAAAGCATCATTTTTTCAGTGCTAAGCCTTCTTTATGTTCCAACTCTCACGTCCATACATGACTACTGGAAAAAAAACATAGCTTTGACTATATAGACCTTTGTCAGAAAAGTGATGTCTTTGTTTTTTAAATGATGTCTTGGTTTTATCATAGCTAGTTTTTCACCATTAGTAACTTACATTCTATGTGCTCACTCAGTCATATCTATCACCATGATTTATCACCATGGATTAACTCTATCACCATGGATTAATTTTATTCATTTTAAACTTCACATAAATTAGATATATAACTCATAGTAATATATATATATATATATATATATAAATGTCATTCAATATTTTTGATTGTATCAAAAGTCTATTTTTATAATTATCTAATTGAATAAATATTCAGCAACTTATTATTCCAGTATTTTTATTAACATTAGTAAAGTTGATGGGAATATCTATATATCTATATCATCTATATCTATATCCAACTATGCCAGTACCATACCACCTAACTTTGGGTCTTTTATATATTTTGTATTTTCACATATATTTTAAAAGCAGCTTGGCAATGCATATACAAATTAAAAAAACAAATTCTGGGATATTGTTGGCAGATGCTTTGACTGCAGAAATGAATCAATCTCAAGAATATTGATATCTTTTAAAAAAAACTGAGGCTTTCTATCTATGTTTTAGACATTCTTAAATTTTCTTCAGCAATATTTTATGAATTTATATAGTAGAACATATTATTCCTAAGTTCTTGAAAGGGAACAGTCTCTTTGTACCTAAAATCTACTAATGCATGATCACAAAGATATCCAACATTTTATTTATTAATAAAAGAAAATGAAGAACTTTTAGTTTATGGAAATAGTTTTTTAAGTTCGATATATTTTGGAATAATTGACAAGCAATTAAAACCATTTATCACTAATTTTGTGAAAAATTTTCTTGCCAATATTGACAATATAGAATTTGAAATTATCACTACAATATCTTGATGATGAAATTGATTTAGCTGTTGCATTATTCATCAGAAATAATTGAAAGCTTAACTGGGAAATTTTTAAATAAAATTACTCATTTATAAAACCAAAGTATTCTTAGTTCAAAGATGGGCAAAGGTTTTTAGATTAGATATTCTCACTACTGTATTACCTAATAAAGTGAGGTGGGAAAATTTAATATCTGCATGTGTGCTATGCTGTGCTGTCACTTGTCATGTCCAACTCTTTGTGACCCCATGGACTGTAGCCTGCCAGGCTCCTCTCTCCGTGGAATTTTCCAGGAAAGAATACTGGAATGGGTTGCCATTCCTGCTCCAAGGGATCTTCCTGACCTAGAGATCAAACCTGTGGCTCTTGAGCCTCCTACATTGGCAAGTAGGTGGGTTCTTTACCACTAGAGCCACCTGGGAAGCCCAATATATGTGTAAAGATTTTTCTTCTCCCTAAAAACGAGTGAATGAAAAACGAGAAACAGTATAAGGCTATACATTCAAACAAAATGGTTAGATATGACCAGGGAAGAAACCATGTACCTTTAGGGCAACATGGCTGCCAACTTTACTATCATAAGCCCCAGTGTTTATTTGGAAAAATACTGATAATTTTGAAATAATTCTGAGTTTAGAACAAAGGTAAGTGGATGGATATTCTTTATCACCCCTCCCCTATAGGAAGAGTAGAGGAAATAGCCATTGCAAATAAATAGTTTAAAGGGAGAATGGTGATGATCACTGCTGATTCTATTGCATGACAAGTTTTGAGGCATCTGTAATACATTCAAGAAACCCTGACACCATTTCTGCAATTGATATAGGCAATATTCTCACAGTTGTGTCTATTAAATTTATATGATATTTAATAAAATATGCAGGTACATGGAGTATCATTATTATAATTCAGATGGAACAATATATTAGTTAATTCCTTCCCTCTTTTAACTTAGAGGGAATCTATCTATACAGGGTCACCCAAGTAGCAGAAATCATCAAAAAAGTTCATTAAAGTAGTATCAAATAGGACATGTGGATAAAATGGCCTACATTAATGTGAAATGAAATGAAATAAAATGACATGATAATCAATCTGAAATTTAAAAAGGATAATAAACACAGCATACAGAGATGGTTAAAGAAAGCACTGTGGGACAGATTGAAATGTCCTGTAAATGTTTCATTTATGAGAAAAACTGAAATAGATCATGGCTTTAAGCTTTATAAAGAAAACTTTAATAATGAGATGTCATAATAATGCAATTAGTTAAAACCAGATACTGAAAAGACAAGGAGTGAAAATGAATAGCCAAACAATGCTTTGGGGCATTAATAAATGTATTAAAATATCATTAAATAGCCAACTGAAACTTGACATATAAGGAAAACTTGAGAAAATCACACTTAATTTATAAGGGAAAAAAAGAGACTAAAGTGAAGTATACAATCCAAAAATCACATCCAACAAATCCAAGAGAGAATTGAAAGATAATAAAAGAACTAACTCTGAAACTGAAAATATGAAACTACATATCAAAGGGTCAATCATATTCCATGAAAATTTGAAACAAGTTTATTGATGCTCAGATACATGTTGATTCAGATCTTGAATTCATAGTCAAGTAAATAATTCTTGATTTCCTAGATGTATCAGTTAAGAATGCAAATGATAGACAATTTGACAACTACTGTCTTAAATTAGTGATTATAATAAGTATGTGTTTATAATCAGTGAAACCTTTTAGTAGGGTCATCAGTGTCACACACAGTTTTCTTCTTCCTTCCTGTCGTGGCATGTGACTCTCATTCCAAGGATGTCAGGTATTATATTACCATTGGAGAAGTTATGTTTTATTTTCAGACATGAAGGATAGGATTGGAAGAATTAAGGGTAAATAATGAGGAAAAGGACTGATAAACAGTAAGGAAGGACTGATGCTGAAGCCGAAACTCCAATACTTTGGCCACCTGATGCGAAGAACTGACTCACTGGAAAAGACCCTGATGCTGGCAAAGAGTGAAGACAGGAGGAGAAGGGGACAACAGAGGATGAGATGGTTGGATGGCATCACGGACTTGATGGGCATGAGTTTGAGCAAGCTCTGGGAGTTGGTGATAGGACAGAGAAGCCTGGCGTTCTGCAGTACAAAGAATCAGATATGACTAAGTGACTGAACAGAACTGAATAAGTAAAATCCTAAAATGATGATGAGGTTAAAGTGGTGCACTCGATATGCCAACAAATGTGGAAAACTCAGCAGTGGCCACAGGACTGGAAAAGGTCAGTTTTCATTCCAATCCCAAAGAAAGGCAATGCAAAAGAATTTTCAAACTACCACACAGTTACACTCATCTCACATGCAAGCAAGGTAATGCTGAAAATTCTCCAAGTGAGGCTTCAACAGTATGTGAACCGAGAACTTCTAGATGTTCAAGCTGGATGTAGAAAAGGCAGATGAACATGAGGTCAAATTGCCAGCATCTGTTGGGTCATAGAAAAGCAGGGGAGTTCCTGAAAAGCATATACTTCTGCTTTATTTACTATGCACCACTGATGCAATGGACATGAGTTGACAGGATCCAGGAGCTGGTGGTAGACAGGGAAGCCTGGCATGCTGTAGTTCATGGTGTTGTGAAGTGTCAGACACGAATGAGGGTCTGAACTGATTGAATGAGGAAAAGAACTTTTTGTTTTCTCTTAAGGCTTTGTCACTTTTTCAAGGGGAACTCTAGTGGTTTTATAATGTGTTACTTTAGTATTCTGTAGCCAAATTTATTTTGCTATGTTTCCGATTTAGGATTAACCAGAAGAAAAATCTGCATGAGAATTAGGTAGGAGTAACTATCACTCTCAAAGCTCATTGTTAGAGGGAATGAGGGAAAAACACAGTGGTAGGTTAGGTCTCTGTTTGTCCATGCATGTTCTCTTTTAACATATTTCAATTTCCGTCACTTCTGATTAATTGCCATCCTTTCAGTTCAACTGTGACTCTCAAGCCTACTACCAGGAAATTCATTTTAAATTTACAGACCACCAAACTTCCGTAGGCATCAACATCAGTGCCCCCCTGCCCAACCATTAAAACAGCTGGATTTGCCCTGCTTTCTTCAAGTTTCAATTTGTTCCCCTTCACTGGAGCTGCCTAAGGACATTTTTATGATTATGTTTGAACATTTAATTCCCTAGTTTTTCCCACAATGTGTATGATCTAGTTTATATTGAGAATTTCTGGTTGCTTAATATTCATCATCTGTTTCTCTGATTGAAATCTAATAGATATAGAGACATTTCATTGGCAAAATTTATAGATTCTACATATAAGAGAAATTGTATGATATTTATCCTCCTCCGACTTACTTCACTTAGCATTATGCCTTTGAAGTCCACGCATGTTGTCGCAAATGGCAAGATTTCATTCTTATTTAGAGCTGAATAATGCAGACACAGACACAAACACACACACACACACACACATATATCTATATACACAAACACACACTGAAATGTCTTTATGCATTCATCCACTGATGGATACTTAAGTTGTTTCTATATGTTGGTTATTGTAAATAACACTGCAGTAAACATTGAAGTGCATACATCTTTTTGAGTTCTGGGTTTCTTTTTCTTTTTATTTTTTTGGTAAATATCCAGAAAAAACTGCTGAATCATATAATAGTTTTACTTTACATTTTTGAGGAACCTCCATAATGCTTTCTATAGTAGCCAAACCGGTTTGCATTCTCACAAGCAGTGTACAAGTGTTCACTTTGCTCCATACCCTTGCCGAGGCTTGTTATTTCTTGTCTTTTTGACAATAGACATTCTATCACAGGTAAGGTGATATCTCACTATGGTTTTGATACCATTTCTTTGATAATTAATGATGTTGATGTCTTCTTTGGAAAATATATCTATTCAGATTTTCTGTCCATTTTTTAATTAAGTTTTTGCTATTGAGATATGTGAGTTCTGTAGTGTGTTTTGGATCTTATACCTTTATAGAGATGTGATTTGCAAATGTCTTCTCTGATTCAGTAAATTGCCTTTTCATTTCATTGATTATTTTCATTGCTATGGAGAAGTTTTATTTATTTATTTATTTTTAGTTTGAAGAAGTCCCACTTGTTTATATTTGGTTTTTCTTTTTTAGAATTGTGCCATATGAACACTACTGAGTATAAGTAAATAAGAAATGTGAGTAGTTTTAGCTAGCTACTTTGCTGCCTCCAACATAATTAGACTAACTTTAATCGGGGGAAAAAAAAATAACAAGACTTCCCATGGGGCAAATGAAAGCATGTATACACTTTGTCTAATTAATGTATATTCATGTACTCCTCTTAACAGAAAGATACTTAGACACTCACAAAGAAAGAAGTTCCAAATTATATTAAAGGACTACATTGAACTTGTGGACCAAATTCTTTAGACTACTATGCTTTTCATGCTGCATTGATCCTGATGTGGATTATCATGAATATCACAAATAAAATAATTAAAAATAGATTGCTTATTTCCAACAAAGTGGCATACTGTAAAGGAGAAAGTGTTTGTAACTATGATGACAGAGAGAGATGAAGATAAAAACTAATAAAATGAGAATATAAAACCAACAGCAATCACTGGTCCATTACACATATCAAATTCTTGTGGTGAGGAATTAGGAAGATTATATACTCCTGTTAGTGGAGGACGTCACTTGGTTAGTCAGTCATGTTAATCCTAGTTCATTTCTCTAGGAGGATCTTCATGGTCCATTTTATTTCAGATTTTATGGATTTGCCTCTGGGAAAATCATGCATGGTCATAAAATATGTTGTAAATTGACCTCAAGAAGTTTGCCTCTCAAAAAGCTGGAAATAGAACTGCCATTTGACCCAGCAATCCCACTTTTGGGCATACACACCGAGAAAACCAGATCTGAAAGAGACACGTGTACCCCAATGTTCATCGCAGCACTGTTTATAATAGCCAGGACATGGAAGCAACCTAGATGCCCATCAGCAGACGAATGGATAAGGAAGCTGTGGTACATATACACCATGGAATATTACTCAGCCATTAAAAAGAATTCATTTGAATCAGTTCTAATGAGATGGATGAAACTGGAGCCCATTATACAGAGTGAAGTAAGCCAGAAAGATAAAGAACATTACAGTATACTAACACATATATATGGAATTTAGAAAGATGGTAACGATAACCCTATATGCAAAACAGAAGAAGAGAACAGGTGTATAGAACAGACTTGTGGACTCTGTGGGAGAAGGCGAGGGTGGGATGTTTCAAGAGAACAGCATCAAAACATGTATATTATCTAGGGTGAAACAGATCACCAGCCCAGGTTGGATGCATGAGACAAGTGCTTGGGCCTGGTGCACTGGGAAGACCCAGAGGGATCGGGTGGAGAGGGAAGTGGAAGGGGGGACCGGGACGGGGAATACATGTAAATCCATGGCTAATTCATGTCAATGTATGACGAAAAACCACTGCAATGTTGTAAAGTAATTAGCCTCCAACTAATAAAAATAAATGGAAAAAAAACAAAAACAAAAAAAACAAACAAACAAAAAAAGAAGTTTGCCTCTCCCTGAGGCTACAGATAATTTGTGCTTGAGGAAGTTATTGATGACCCATACTCTTTTTCCCTTACTCTTCAACTATCTATATAATGTGATTTTTGTCTTCTTGGTTGGAAGCTGGTTGCCCCATAACCAGTGATTTCAAGCAGGAAATTTCAAGCAGGAAAAAGAAAAGGCTAAAAAGTCAAGGGAGACATATCTTTCTGTTTTATCTTTGCATTTATGAAGAGTTGTATTACACAAAGACTATCATCACAAGTGTGTTGATTAGAATTCTGTTCCATGGAGAAGATTGTCTGCATGGAAATGTAGACAAGTGCATATTTGTTGAATATTTTTAACTGGACAGATTGCTCTCCTAAAAATAAAAATAGGACTCTATTAATAAGAAGAGGAGAGTGAATGGTATCAGATAAGCATCTACTAAAGTTAACTATTCCTGGCAAAATATTGAATGGAGCACATACTAGAACTAGTTCTTCTAGCCTGAGAGAGAGAGAGAGAAGCTAAAATAAAATTTAAAAGCATACCCCCATTAGCCAGAATTCCTAATGACAATCAGTAACTGATAATGCGTAGTACTCATGGTGACAAGTCCAGATATAAACCATCCAGTGGGACCAAAAGCAAGCTGTTTAAGGCTAGGGAGGGAGCAGAGTTGCCCTAATAGGATGATAATTCAAATTTGTAGTGTTCATGAATGTAAATCCTAATTCTGCAATTTTTAAAAACAATATCCATACACTGAACCATAATGAGAGAAACTGGTGAAAAACATATATGGGATCGTAGATGTTAGGAACTGACCACAAAACTACTCTCAAGAAAAACAGCAAAGGAAAAGATGTAATCATGAATGATAAGAATTTGTACAGAAATGGGAGATTAAAAAAATATTCCACTATAAAATTTAAACAGGCAAGGAAGATTCTATTCAAAATGATCACAATAAGGAAAAGGCTAAACTCAGTCTGAGCTTTGGAAGGGTTTTAAAAGCTGAGGTGAGAGGATCATAGTACACCTGTGCTTGCTAATTCACCTTATTCAAATAGAAAGTAAATTTTCTCATATCCTCATGAAAAGAAGTAAGTTGACAACTTGAAGCAAGGTACAGCACTGAAGTAAGGCTCCTACACTCTTGTACATCCTGGGAGAGAGAGGCACTAACTTTCTTGATAATTGCATTTCAAATGAATGGTCCCCAGGTCCTTGAGAAAATAATCCTGGGTTGTAAAACAAGCAACATTTTTTTTTCTTTATTTTCTTTTTTATTGAATGTAAGTTTCTTTCAATTATATAGTGCTTTACAGTTTTCAAACTTTTCACACACATGATTTCATATAATCCCATAACCTTTTTTTTTTCTTTTTCCTATATTGCTTTTCCCCCTTCCCTCTTTATACTTGCAATAGGTTTTGAAAAAAATCTTTATATTTCAGAAGGGCCAAGAAACAATTTAGAATTACAAACTTTCAAAGATGAATGCATTTAAGTAAAGGAAGACAAGGAACATAGAGTCAGGAATAAGACTGTCTAAAGTATAGTCTAGCAGAAGGGAGCACTGGGATCCTTTTAATCAGAGGTACACAGAAAGCTGTGGGTTGGGCTTCCCTGGGGGCTCAGATGGTAAAGAATCTGCTTCCAATGTGGGAGACCCAGGCTCAATCCCTGGGTCAGAAAGATCCCCTGGAGAAAGGAATGGCTGCCCACTCCAGCACTCTTGCCTGGAGAATTCCATGGACAGAGGAGCCTGGCAAGCTAGTCCATGGGTTCACAAAGAATCAGACACGACTGAGCGACTAACACACAGAAAGCAGAGCACAATTACAAGCACTAAATGGATTCCAGAAATAGAAGAATCTATGTCCAAACAAGCACCCATATCCATATAGAGATTAGAAAAGACATAAAAATAAGCACATTTAAAATGCATATGGAAATTTGCAAGAGGAAAATATGCATGGGACAAATAGCACAGGTATAAATGAAGAAATATAACTTTGACATATTGAAAATGAAAACATACCTGCCATTCTTTAGTCAAAAGAGTAGATTGGGCATTACTGAGAAAAACAGTTTAAATCAAAAGAAAGCTATAAGGAAATATCCCAGAATTTCTTAGCCACTAACAAAAAGATGTAATACATGGAAAAATGATCAGAATCATCAACAATTAATAATAAAGTGCTAGTCTTTATAAAACAGTAGTAGACAGAGATGAGAAGGCTTCTGTTGGGGAAAAAAAAGCTGCAGTTATCATCCAAAAAATAGGAAAGAAATGAGTCTATAGATTGAAAATCCAGTTGATGAAATTTGTAGTAGGAAAAATATCACACCCAAAGATGGAGCACACAGCAAAATGTCACACCTAAAGAAAATCTTCTAAAGCTATTACAAAAAAGCTAAATAACCTGCAATGAGATGACAGTTACAATTAGATCAGTAGCATTCTCTTGTAGAAATAATATACAACATAGGACAATGAAATACGACAATCTAAGTATAAGAGAAATGTTCAGCTAAAATAGTGTTTAATAAGCTGCCATATACTTATGGTTGCTTTTACAAACTCTATTATCTATTTTTTCCAAGTTTATTGACCTGTAATTGACATATAACCTGTGTAAAGTTAATGTGTATGGCATGATGGCTTTATACATATATATACTGCAGAATCATTACCACAATAAGCTTAAATAACAGTTCCATTACTTTACATATTTACCATTTTGTGGGTATATGTGGAGAGGACATCTAAATTCTACTTTATTTCCAACTTTTAAATATATAACACAATACTGTTAACTATAGTCATTATGCCATATGTTAGAGCCCCAAAATTATTTATCTTATAACTGGAAGTTTGTACCCTCTAACCAATATCTTTCCCATTTTCCCAACCCACCGTCAGCTCTTAAAAACCACCATTTTACTCTATACTTGTATAAGTTCAGCTTTTTTAGATTCTACATGTAAATGAGAACATACACTACTTGTCTTTCTGTATCTGACTTATTTCACTTAGCATAAATGCCTTCAAGGTCTACCTGTGTTGCCACAAAGGCAAGGTTTCCTTCTTTCTCATAGATGAATAATATTCCATTGTATATATGCCACTCTTAATCCATATACCTGTAGATGAACACTAAGATTGTTTCTATTTCTTGGCTATTGTGAATAATCCTGCAATGAACAAGGGAGTACAAATACCTTTTTGAGATTCTGATTTCATTTCTTTATGACATATACCTAGAAGTGGGATTGCTGTATCATAGGGTATTTCAGTTTTCAATTTTTTGCAGAACTTCTGTAATATTTTCCATAATGACTGTGTGTGTTTAATTGCTAAGTCCTATCAGACTCTTGTGACCCCATGGACTGTAGCCACCTGGCTCTTCTATCTGTGGGATTTTCCAGGCAAGAATACTGAAGTGGGTTGCCATTTTCTTCTGTAGGGGATCTTCTCAACTCAGGGACCAAACCCTTTATTGGCAGGAGGGTTCTTTACCACTGAGTCACCTGGGAAATTCTACATAATGACTGTACCTATGTACATTCCCATCATTTGTGTAAATGGTTCCCTTTTCTCCATACCTTCATCAATACTTGTTACCCTTGTTTTTAATAATGGCAATCCTAACAGATATTAGGTGATGCCTCATTGTGGTTTTGAATCACAATTCCTTGATAATTAAAGATGTTGGCCATTATATACTTGGCTAGCCATTTGTGTTTTTTTGAGAAATATCTATGCAAGTCCTTTGCCTATTTTTAATGATTTTTGTTTGCTATTTAATTGGAGTCATCCTTTGTATATTTGGGGTATTATCACACATATCAGATAGTCAATTTACACCTATTTTCTCCTTTTCCATAGGTTCCCTTTTCACTTTGTTGATCTTTGTTTTTTCTGTGCAGCAAATTTTTTATCTCATGTGCTCCCAATTTTTAGTTTTGCTTTTGTCACCTGTGTTTTGATGTCATATCCAAAAATATCCTTGCAAAATCAATATCAGGGAGTTTATATCTAATCTTTTCCTCTAAGAGTTTTACTGTTTGGGGTCTTATACTTACGTCTTTAAACCATCTTTTGTTAATCTTTGTGTAAGTGTAAGATAAGGGTTCTTTTTTTTTTTTTTTCATATGGATATTTAATTTTCCTAGTGCCATTTGTTGAAGAAACTTTCCTATCCCCATTGCATAGTCTTGGCATCCTTGACCATATATTCATAGGCTCAGTTCTGGGCTCTCTGTTATGTTCCATTGGTCTATGCATCTGTTTAATGCCAGTACCATTCTATTTTGACCACTTTGTAATATAGCTTTGTAACAGTTTTAAATCAGGAAGTGTGATGACTCCAGTATTCTTCTTTCTCAGAACTGCTTTGCCTATTAGATGTTATGTGTGATTTTATACAAATTTTACAATAATTTCTCTCTTTCTGTGAAAAATGCTGTTGGAATTTTGATAGAGATTGCATTACATCTATAGATGGCTTTTAATGACACTATTCTTCCAGGGACATTGGAAAGTCAACGTCTTAACTCCAAGTGATGGGTATTGAATCACTGATAGCAACAGTATCAAAGCCATCCTCCCCTTTCCACATGATTGTAATATGAACAAGATATACTCTGGAACACAGGTCTGGGATGTTCTAGAGACATTTTGTTAACATAGTCTCAATTCCTGTTTCAGTTCTTATGTAAGAACATGGTCCTTGAAGCTGCTACAGTTATTTATTTTTTACTTTATAGAGAAACAATGCACAAAAGTCGAAGGAAAATGTTCTTTATAAAAAACAGGAAGGCACCCCGGAGGGGCTCTATCTGTAGTGGACCAGAGTTAACCTTCCAGGAAAGGCTGGGAGGGTCCTGGCCCCTGGGGTGAGGTTGGGAGGGAGCTGTCTGGGCGCCATGTGCCACTGGCCGCGGTTGGCAGAGCGTCCCGCGTCCCTCCCGAGCGCGCGTGTAGGGCCCTGGCGGGGTGCCAGCGTCCCAATAAAGCATTCTTTCTCTTAAAAAAAAAAAAAAAAAAAGAATGCACAACACTAAACTTGGCTTCATGGAACCGTGGATTGCATGGCAGGAAGAAGGAACAGTGCTAGGTTCTTGCTGACATCACTGACTTACTGAGTTAAGCACTCCTAGAAGAATATTTTTCATATGCTTCTTATAATCTGAGATAATTATGTTCTAGATTTTAAAGTCATCTCCAGTAGGTTTTCTGTCATATATTACCTAAAGTGTGCATGCATGCTAAGTTGTTTAAGTTGTGTCTGACTCTTTGTGACCCCATGGACTGCAGGAACCCAGCAGGCTCCTCTGTCCATGGAATTTTCCAGGTAATAATACTGGAGTGGATTGCCATTTCCTTTCCAAAGGATCTTCCCACCCCAGGGATCAAACACCAATCTCATAAGTCTCCTACATTGGCAGGCGAGTTCTCTACCAATAGCGCCACCTGGGAAGCATCAGCAGGTGCATTCTTTACCACTAGTGCCACTTGGAAAGCTCTACTACCTAAAGAGCTCCAGGTAATACAAAGGGGTAGGATCAGAATTTAAGCTCTCGTAGAGCACACCCCAAGAAGATTACTGAAGTTCCTACTTCAAAAAGAAAAAGATAAAAAGAACGAAAGCATTTATCAAAGGCAGCTAAAGCACATGAAATGAAAATATCAGTAATAAGGTACATATTGTTACAACTCTAAATATTTGGATGACTGAATTTAGATAACTTTAAGTTTTCATCTCTGACAACTCTTTGTTTTCATTTTAATGAATAAATGTGTTTTAAAGGTCAAGACTTCATGATTTTTAGAAATAGAAAACATCAATTAATTTACTATTTAGCTGCAATGTAAAAGTTAATGTTGGCAAATATGTAAAATTATAATGGCAACCCTCAGATGGTATCAATTCCTGCATATATCTTGACCTCAATATTTACCTAGTCCTGGATCATCTTTAGTCAGTAGTTATGACTTTATCTTATACTTTGACAACTTTTTAAAAACTTGTCTGACTTTTTCAAACTTTTCATTATGATTCCATTTCATGACTTTTATTTTTTTTTAAACCAGGAGACACAGGATATCAACATTTATTCAGCAAATTATCCCAGCTACCCAATTATCCACATAACGCTTTGAAAACAACCCTATATTTTAAAAAATATGCTTATAATAGATGCTACCAATACTCCCTCAAGAGTAGTAAGTGATTCTTCCCAATTCTTTCATGGCTTCTTTGGTAGCCTTCTGTTTAGTTATGTTTTTAAATGTGTCTTTCAAAATACCATTCCTAACAGGCTTTATATAAATTACCTTTTACTTAATTAACCTTTCTGCAGTAAGAATTTTCACTAAAACTTATTGTTTTTATATGTTCTGCATTCTTGTCAGAAAGTGAAGAAGCTTTCTAGAATTTTTTTTTTTTTTTTTTAATATAGAGAGCTGAATTTTAGCCTATGTAGAAGTTTAAAATTTAGATGATGTCATTTATAGTCAAGGTCACACCAAAAGTATATTGTAATGCAGAAGCTAGGCCTCCCTGGTGAGAACTACACAAGTTTGATACAGAAAAGGACATAAGAACGGTTCTTCTCTGGGCCCATCACCAATTGAAAACAACATGTTCCTGTCCACAGATAAGCCCACACAGACTATGCAAATGTAGACGGTGGGGGGAGGGGGGACCATAATCAGATGCAGTAGGTGGAAACAAATATGCTTGAAAAGTGTGAATTTATTTAAAACGACAGACAGCTCAAGAAGCTATACTTTTTAGAAAAGTGCATATTTTAAAAAATCACTTCAAGACAAACCAATTACCATATGCTGTGAGGTTTGAAATCATACTGAAATGAAAATGTGTTAAAAACTGTCAATTACTTTTTTTTTCCTTCCTCTGGTGATGCTTTTGAGCATTTCCTTTTGGATTCTATCAATTAAGTGTTGGCTTTTTTTGTGAACTAAAATAACTTACCGTAGTCAAATAATATAGGCTATAATATATAATGTGCTTCCCTTGTGGCTCATCTGATAAGGAATCCACCTGCAATGCAGGAGACCTGGGTTCGATCCCTGGGTTGGGAAGATTCCCCTGGAGAAGGGAAAGGCTACCCACTCCAGTATTCTGGCCTGGAGAATTCCAGAGACTGTCTAGTCTAGTCCATGAGGTTGCCAAGAGTCAGACAAGACTGATAATATAATGTGGAATAGAGAAATTAAACATCACTCTCACATAACACACACACACAACATTCTAGGTTCTAGTCCTGGCAATTAAGGCTTTTAAAGTGGAGAATCATTTTAAAATTGCAACCCTATTAACTGATTTTAGTAAGGCTGTAATGTGAGATGATGTATTAAGTTTTCCTTGCTGCTATAACAAATTGTCATACACATAATGGTTTAAAGCCACACAAATTTAAGTGTATCAAAATTTGGTAAGTCAGAAGTCCAAAGTGGATGTTACTGGGCTAGTCAGTCTGTTAGGAGGGCTGTGTTTAATCTGGAGTCCCACAGGAAAAGGTTCTTTATGTTGCCTTTTTCTATTAATTAAGGAACATCTTCAGTGTCCCTTATGCTATATAAGGTACCCACTTTCATAGGTTCTAGTAATAATAACCTGGGCATTATTCTGTCTACCACAGGTGATCTTTGTGACACAACATCGCTAAGAATTTCTTCCTTTTCAATCCTACAATATCTTCTTTGCTCAGCTAAAATATTTCATCATTCCTTGAATTCTAGATTTCACATTTATAGAAAGAATATAAAAAATTATTCAAATAATTTTTACAAAAATTGTGATGTCATAACTGAGTAAATAAAATTCATTTGGGAATGTTTAGAAATTGTGAGGCTATACACAGAAGTTAAACATTAAAAGAAAAATTTCTATAGAAAGACTGTGAGATCCTTAAAAATATTGCTAATGAAATAAGCTCTCCCTAGCTTTAAAATGTTATCTATATAAGAAAGAGTTATATAATAATACTTGTGAGAAATTCAGTTTTTCATACATACATATTGATTTTATGTTTATTTTTGTCTTTATGAGAAATTTATATTCTTCATATAAAACTTTAAAATTATAGGGAAAAATTGTAGCATCCACCTAAAGGCAATCACTCCTGATGTTGCTTTGGAATTATTTCAGGTTCATGTAGTTTTGTTTTCTTTTTATACTTATTTTTTTCATTAACATTAATCCAATCATATTTTACATGTTTAATTTTAACTTGATTATTTTTCACATATTTTATAGGTAATACTTGTCATCATTTTATATACTTAAAAGTCTGTTAAATTATGTTTAATTATCTTATAATTCTTAATAATTTAGATTGTTTTTATTTATTTATATATATATAATGAACATAATCACATGCTTCTTTCATAAGAACAATTTTTTTAAGGTAAAATTTTAATTGTTTAAAAGTGGCTTTCTACCAGAGGTAATTAAATTTTGTTGACAGAGGAACAGGAGACTAGATTTTAATTCACCTGAATCTGAATTTTAATTTAATTCATTAAAATTTATTTTACCTGAACCGGAACATGAGCCTGTATTTTAATTCACCTGAGTTTATATTACAGATAAATTGAAAAAGAAATGACATAAGAAAAATCCATGTTAATAAAGATGGTTAATGTTCTGTTAAAGAATATGTTTTAGATATTTTTACAATCTCATTTTGTTTAAACATGTTTGAAATATTTGATTAAATATCAAAAGAAATATGAAGCACATAAGACATATCCAAAAAGAAAATAGAAATTAAATTTACCAATGTCTTCTTTTTAAAATACTGAGCAATAAGTCTCATTAATTTGTTTTTTTTTCATTAATTTTGTATAATAACACTCTAAGTTTCAGACTGATCTAAATATGAAAATTAAGAAAAATTTTTTTCTCACTATTCTATTGGTCAGCTTCTTGTCTCTGCTATATATTTAAATAATAGTAATAAAGTATCAGATAAATGTCAATTAATCATATTTCATAGATTATTATACTAAAATACTTTAAAAAATATATGTATTATGAACAGGAGAATGAGCAGTACCAAGACATATTGCTTTCATTGTGGGGAAAAGCACTTAAAGGAAAACTCTGTTGATTTTTAAGGAAAAATCCATCGATATTTGATTTCCAAGTAATAATTTCTATTGCAGAAAAAGGAAGATATTGTATTGAACCACAGTTGTATTAGTAAGCCAGACTTTACATAACTCTGTTTAACCATTTGCTGGGATAAAGCTCTGATTTTCTTCTTAACTCCAAACCATAAAGTCACCCAGTAACTTGAAGATAATTTCACTCATGAACACAATTCAGGGAAAGCAGTAAAGGAAACAAAACAGTGGAGGGACAACATTTCAAGCTTTACATATTGTTGATACTGACATTTTTCAATACCAGTATTTTTACTTTCAGACACAAATGGGCATATGGAGCTATAGAACATGTGGCAAAAATTGGACTTTAGTGTCATTTATTTGAATGTCTATAGATCTCTAGCATACATTTAATTAATGTTTCCCTTTTTGTAAAGAATTGATTAAATTTAATTTTGGATTGATAATTACCGCTGAAAGGCTTAAATGAAGATAGCACAGAAGTAAACACACACACACACACAAATCACCAAAGCATCAGCATGAGCCCAGCCACTCATATCAGTAAATATCACATCAAAATAAAGATAAAGTGAAAAACACACGTGCTTTTCTTAGGAACACAACTGGATGTTCAGAGAAGCATCCATAAACTCATAGTGATTCAATATGTTCCTTCCTCAAAAGCAGATTTATTTGAACCAAGACTGTAAAATTTCCTGGAGGACAGTTTAAAAGGTTGGCTAGAAAAAAATTGCTATCAAAGAAATAGGAGTACTTGGAGTCTCCTGGATATTTAAATTGAGAATAAAAATTTAGAGACCTCTATCAGTATTACAAATACCTTAGTATTTTCCACTTCAACATTAAGGAAAGTCCTACTTTTTTGTGTCTGACTTGTACAAATTTTGTTGTTATTCAGTCACTCAGTTGTGTCTGATTCTTTGCAACCTAATGGACTCAGCATGCCAGGCTTCCCTGTCTTTCACCTTCTCCTGGAGCTTGCTCAAACTCATGTCCATTGAGTCAGGGATGCCATTCCAACATCTCATCATTTGTAGTCCACTTCTCCTCCAGTCTTCAATCTTTCCCAGCATCAAGGTCTTTTCTAATGAGTCGGCTCTTCACATCAGGTGGCCAAAGTATTGGAGCTTCATTTTCAGCATCACTCCTTCCAATGAATATTCAGAGTTGATTTCATTTAGGATTTACTGGTTTGATCTCCTTGCTCTCCAAGGAACTCTCAAGAATCCTTTCCAGCACCACAGTTTAAAAGTATCAGTTCTTCAGTGTTCAACCTTCTCTATGGCCCAACTCTCACATCCATACGTGACTACTGGAAAAACCATAGCTTTGACTAGATGAGCCTCTGTCTGGCCTCATTTATAGAGATAAATGATAGGATATTCAAGGCAGTATAAATTATAAAGATATGCTTTTGTATGAGTCAGAAACTGATTGTTGAAAGGGTGAATATTTTATACAAAACTTTAGTCAATTAATGGAAATAAGACTAAAGTTGAATATAAGAAAATATAAAAAAAAATATCTTTTAAATAAACTAATATATCTTGAAACATTAGACAGATCCTCAATATTAGCATTGAATCAAAGGTCATAGGGTGATTGAAATTAATAATAAGAGCATAAAATGGACATAAAGATAAGTAATAAAATACATAGACTATGAAAAGTAAAAGTGAAGTCGCTCAGTCATGTCCGACTCTTTGCGACCCCTAGACTGTAGCCCACCAGGCTCCTCCATCCATGGGATTCTCCAGGCAAGAATACTGGAGTGGGTTGCCATTTCCTTCTCCAGGGTATCTTCCCGACCCAGGGATCAAACCCTGGTCTCCCGCATTGAGGGCAGACGCTTTAACCTCTGAGCCACCAGGGAACCTACGGGATGATTTTAGTGTTGTCTCACCAGTGTTATTGTATTCTAAAGATGTGTTGAAAAGTTATGGGTAATGTTTTTGTTCACATGTATTATTTCTTACTCACGTTGTCCATCAAAACATGTGTTTTGTAATGTGGCAATAATTATTTTAAAATATCTATCTTTGTATAGCACTTTGTATTGGTAAATCTTCCTGGAATTTTTTAAATTGTAAATGTATTTTTTCTCAGAATGGTGGACACTTAACATTTCTTAACTTCTCCTTAGTGAAAGTGTTTGCCTGACAGTAAGAAAGGCCAATTGACATTATTCATATTTAAAACCTGAGTTTGTTTTTTTTTAACCACAATCTGATGAGTACTCTGAAATTGAGTATCCTATGTGCTACGAGATTTAATATTGCTTTCTAGATACTCAAAGTGCAGCACAATTTAATGTGCATTTAGTCCAAAAATAATATAAAATGATTTAATAATTGTATTGGGTAGATTCTTCTAAGTTTATTCATGATTCTTTAAAAGCAGCTGTGTAGAATAGACAATACTAAAAAACATGTATAGGCCAATATGATAAAATACAGGTCATCAATTAAGTTATATTTATAATTGACTTCACTTGATTGAATCATAAATTAATTAAATGGTAATTTTGAAGAAAATATCATTAGTCACAGGTTTAAAAGATGGCACATAACTTTTCAATTCAGGATAAGTATAGTCAGCCAGTTTCTGAATTCAATCTAAATATAAATTGGACATTTTGGGATGCATAATGAAGATTTCAAGTGATCTGAACAATGCGGAGTAGATTAGTGTTATAGTGAAAACATATCTCAAATCACAGCAATTAAAGCCACTCTTAGAGGTTCTCTTGTGTGTTCCCTTAATCCAGTTCAAATCCTAAAACTAGATTATTATAGAAAATTCGTTATACTTTGACATTTAGAGAAAGGAGATTCACAAAATATGGTTCTGATGAGTTTAATACTTTTACATTCATTGAACTCATTCCTGGCAGTTGCATTTAACATTTTTAATACCTATCTCTATTGATAATGCTTCCCAGGTGGTGCAGTGGTAAAGAATCTGTCTGCCAATGCAGAAGACACAAGAGACGTTGGTTCAATCCCTGTGTCAGGAAGGGAAGATCCCTTGGAGTAGAAAATGGCAGTCCACTCCAGTATTCTTGCCTGGAAAATTCTATGGACAGAGGGGCCCAGTGGCCTACATTCCATGGGGGTCACAAAGAGTTGGATACATCCTAGTGTGTGCGCATGCACACACACACACACACACACACACACACACACACACACACATATTATTGATAATGCAGTTATATATGCAATGAAAACACTTGTTTCATATTTCCCATGAATATATTTGTAAAAGTTAGATATAAGTGTAATATATAGAACCTCCACTTTGATAGTATGTCAGTTAAGTGTTATACAAAATGTGTTATCTAAAATTATATACTTTAAGCCTACTCTTGCCTAGATTTCTATAATATGTTGGAGAAGATGCTGCTGGTTGAGAACCAATAACCATTGCAGTTCTTCCTTATTAACAACAAGTAACATAAACTGACCCTGGAGGACATGGCAACCCACTCCAAAATTTTTGCCTGGAGAATCCCACGGATAGAGGAGCCTGAAGGGCTATGGTCCATAGGGTTGCAAAGAGTCAGACATGATTGAGGCGACTTAACACTCACACAGCATAAATTGATGAAATATATGTGCAATCAAACATGGAATAATTTGCAATTTTTCCACTCCAATTATGATTTTTTATTTTATTTTTTGTGCTAATGACTGGTCTAGCAATGAACTATTTTTTCTCCTACTCTTTTCCTTTCCACTTTGGGGAGGGTCTTTCTAGCCAGGATATAAACCCTGGTTCTATGATAACTATCTCATAATCACAGAGTGAAAGGTTTAGAAAAAAGGTTACTTTCCCAAAGATAGCAGAGAAGAAATGAAGGCCTACATCCAAGAACAGCAACCACAAACCCTTAGATTACTAACTACTCAGGAAATAACAAAATCCCAAACTCTTGACTGTTCTTTAAAGATATAGTAAATTTTTCTTATCTTAGTGGTCATGTAAGGTTATGAGAGCTGGACTGTAAAGAAGGCAGAGCACCAAAGAATTGATGCCTTTGAACTGTTGTGCTGGCAAAGACTCCTGAGAGTCCCTTGGACAGCAAGGAGATCAAACTAGTCAATCTTAAAGGAAATCAACCCTGAATACTAATTGGAAGGACTGATGCTGAAGCTGAAACTCCAGTATTTTGGTCACCTGATGTGAACAGCTGACTCATTGGAAAATCCCTGATGCTGCAAAAGATTGAGGGCAGAATGAGAAGAGTATGTCAGATACTGAGATGGCTAGATGGCATGACTGATGCAATGGACATGAACTTAGGCAAACTTCAGGAGATGATGAGGGACAGGGAGGTCTGATGTGCTACAGTCCATGGGGTTGCAAAAATCAGATGTGAATGAGTAACTGAACAGTGAAATTTTGTTAGGGTTTAAGCTAATGTTAGTCACAGTTTCTGTTATTGCAGACAAAAATATTCCTTTCTCATACAGCATTTGTTTGTCTTTATCTTTTATTTCTCTTGTAACACACTCTGCTTAATTTTAAGTTGCGTAAACCAAAAAAGTGATGCCCTTTTTTATTTCCCTCAGTCATTCTTTATATACATGTTTATTAAAAGTAGAGAAAAGTGATTTAGAAAGGAAATCAAATAGTATTCATGTTAAATATTTTATTATATGTCATTTTTTTTTGTTCCAGGACACAAACATACACACATGTATGTTTGTTGTTCAGTTGCTTAGTTGTGTCAGTTTCATTGCAGCTGCATGCACAGCAGTACACCAGGCTTTCCTGTTCTTCTCTACATCCTGGAGCTTGCTCAGACTTCATGTCTGTTGAGTCAGTGATGACACCCAACCATCTCATCCTCTTTCAACCCCTCCTCCTTCTACCTTCAATCTTTCCCAGCATCAGGGTCTTTTCCAATGATTCAGCCCTTCACATCAGGTGACCAAGGTAGTAAAGCTTCAGCTTCAGTATCAGTCCTTCCAGTGAGTATTTAGGACTGATTTCCTTGACTGGGTTGATCTCCTTACTGTCCAAGGGACTCCCAAGAGTCTTTTTCAACACCACAGTTTGAAAGCATCAATTCTTCATCATTCAGCCTTCTTTATGTTTCAATTCTCACATCCTTGAATGAATACTAGAAAGACCATAGTTTGACTACATGGACCTTTGTTGGCCAAGTGATGTCTCTGCTTTTCTATATGCTGTCTAGGTTTGTCACAGCTTTTCTTCCAAGAAGCAAGCATCTTTTAATTTCATGTCTTAAGTCACAATCTGCAGTGATTTTGGAGCCCTAAAAAATAAAGTCTGTCATTGTTTCCATTTTTTCCCCATCTTTTGCCATGAAGTGATGGGACTGAATGCCATGATCTTAGTTTTATGAATGTTGAGTTTAAGGAAACTAAGATCATGACAACCAATATATATTTTTTTCTAGAAATAAGTGTTTTTCATTGATGGCCATATGTATATGATGACTATGTGTACTACATGTAGTTTTGTTATTAATTTTAAAATAATTTTATATTTTAAAGCTGCTTAGGTTCACAACAAAGTAGAGCACATGGTACAGAATTTTTCCATATAATCTCTCTCCTCACACATGCATAACCCCTTCAAACAATGACATCCCACACCACATGATAAATTTATTACCATTGATGGACATAAACTGGTGATTACACTACAGGATTATCACTCATACATTGATTTCATCTAATATATTTTACAATCTATTAATTTTGAAATATGTATAATGAGATGTATATGTCATTATAGTATCGATCAGACTAGTTTGCCCTAAAAATCCTCTGTACTATGCCTATTCATCCCTCCTTCCCTTTCCTGGAACTACTGAGCTTTTTGTTTTGTTTCTGTTTGTTGGTTTTATTCCCTGTAGTTTTTCATTTCCCAGAATGTCATATATAATAGTTGGAATCATTGAGTATGCAACCTTTTCAGATTGCCTTCTTTCACTCAGTACTATACATTTAATCTTCTCCTGTGTACTCTCATGACTTGATAACTTGTTTCTTTTTAAACAGTGTAACTTTTTAAACAGTGTACCACAGTTTATTTACTCATTCCTCCACTAAAGGACATCTTGATTGCTTTCAAGTTTTGGCAATTAGAACAAAGCTGTTACAAACATTCTTGTACAGATTTTTGTGTGGATATAAATTTTTAATTCATTTGGGTAATTATTAGGATGTGTGATTGCTGGGTCATGTCGTAAGAGTAAGCTGAATTTTGCAAGAAACTTACAGGTTGTCTCTCATAGTGGCTGTATCATTTTGCATTCACCCTAACAATGGATAAATATTCCTGTTGCTCCACATCCTTGTCAGAATCTGGTGTTGTCAGTTTTGGATTTTGTACATTCTAAAGAGTGTTGTGATCTCTCATTGTTGTTTTAATTGACAATCCTCTAATTATATATATGATATGGGACTTCTGATATACTTATTTCCATCTGCATATCTTCTCTGGTGATTTGTCAGGTCTTTTGCCCATTTTAAATTAGTTGGTTCACTTATTACTGTTAAATTTTAAGAATTCTTTATATATTTTAGATCACCATCCTTATCAGATACATGTTTTGCAAATATTTTTCTCCCAGCCTGTTGGTTTTCTCTCATTCTCTTGACACTGTCTTTTGAACAATAGTAAAACTTTTAACTTCAGTAAAGTCCAGATTATCAATTATGTTTTGCATGGCTATGCCTTTGGTGTGTCTGAAAAGTTAGCAATAAACACAAGATTGTCTAGGTTTTATCCTAAGTTATCTTCTATAAAGTTATAGTTTTGCACTTTATATCAATTCATTTTTAATTAATTATTGTGAAGTTTGTAATGTCTGTGTCTATTTTTTTTTGGAGGTGAATTGTTTTCTTTTCCTTTTTTTTTTTTTTTGCACGTAGATATTCAGTCTAGCACCATTTAGTAAAAATGTTCTTTCTTCTCTCTTGTCTTTGCTTCTTTGTTTACTTCTTTAGTTGGTTATAACTATATTGGTCTGTTTCTGGACTGTATTAATCTAATTTTTAATTAATTTCTATGATTTGTCTAGTATTTCCAAAGTCATGAGATTTTTTGTTTCTTATTTTCATTTTATAAATTATAATATCACAATATAATTTGTCTGAAACATTTATTGCATCTAGGAGTAGAATAAAACTTTATAGCATAAATTCCACACATTCATTTTTATAGTTTTGTTATTTAAATATATACAGAAGTCATAGTTCTTTTACTTATTTCTATTGCTAAACAATATGTACCAACACAATACCATTAATATCATGCTTTCTTGGCAAGAATAACCTACAACTAATATATTAGTTATATTTAACTTTATTCCAAATTTATCATTTTGAATAAACTTCTAAAAGAAATTAGATGGATAAAGAACTTATACAGAATTGTCCATATGCTCTTTTTTCCTTCAAAGCAAATGAACCCCCCAACCTTGTGCGTTAATACTAAATTGATGTATTTTTATTATAACAAAAAAAAAAAAGAATTGAGGCAGATGAAATAACATTGTAAAAATAAAAACTGCTTAAGAAACAAATTTGCAGACTAATCACACTTTTTAAATTTACCTTCAAATTTTTAGCTCATTGGTATATTCAGGTTTTATAAAAAGTAAATAAGAAAAATACATATATGACTTATGTGATTTTGCATCAGAAAATTGTAACACCTCTCTAGTGAAGGATGGCAAAATGAGTTTTTTAAAATGATGATGACAATTAAGGATAATTTTTTTGTTAGCTGAAATGGATTCACCAAGACTAGCTAGACCACTGACAATAAGTTTATAATGCTTTCTAAAGCTCAATATCTTGTTGAATAAAATGTGTATCTATCACATAGTTTTGGTATAAGTAATAAACTATATAAAGTATAGTGAATTGAAACATCTTTACTCTTGTACTTTTTTCCTGTTGACAGTCTTCACTATATGCTTCACTTCATCAGTTAAGATATGACTCAATGCTCTGCTATCAGTTAGAGTTATATCTCTCTACTTGGCTAGCTAGCTGGTTTGCTTGCTGGATTTGTGTTTATTACAAGGATTTGATCTTGTGATTGCTAGAGTTAGCTAAGCATTCTGGTTAAGCAGCCTCTGGAAGTTTCTTTCATTTGTACTGGTTTTTGAGTCAAGGTCTAAGGAAAAGTGAGGAAGGGAAAATTGATGTAAGATGATGTAAATTGATGTAAGGGAGAACAAGAACGAACTGAAATCCACAGCACAAGCTGGAGCTTGTGATGATGTACTGAAAACTATATCGGTTTTGTAGCCTCTGATCTTGATGGTATAAGAATCCTGTGGTAGAGAGACCCTTCCTAACAGAACTAAATATGTTCACTTAGCGTATATGTAGAAAGTTTCAAGGAAGAACCAGAGGAAAGCAAATACTTGTGGGTTCAGACTCTGTCTCTTGCCAGTGATATGAGCAGTTATATCTTTACCAGTATGTGAATGCTAAAAAGTTCTACTTCACCTTTGTTCTCCAAACCAAAAACAAGAATCTCTCTTGTGGCCCATCCTAATGAGAAATACACTAGAAAGGGAATTATCTCAGAAATGTAGCCCAACATAACCAGGTTGGCACATTGAAAGCATATGAGTTCCAACTTGACACTTAAACATATCTCCTTAAAACACACTTCATTTCCAAATAAGATAATCATGCTTCACCTAACATCATCCAACTATCCCAATTAACTGAAAACACAGTGGCTCTTTCCCTAGAAAAGTCTGCTAGTCTTCTCTTTAGCTTTCAATGATGTTCATTGTGTCCCTAGCTGATTTACCCTGTCTTTTGATACAATGCAGTTGAAATAATAAGATATAAAGCTAATTGTAATTAATATATCTTAGAGCATCCTTGGTTGTCCAGTGGTTAAGAATCTGCCTTGCAATGCAGAGGACTTTGTTTTGAGACCTGGCTGGGGAACTAATATCCCACATGTTTTGGAGCAACTAAGCCCCTCTGCCACCACCAGAGAGTACATGTGCAACAGCTACTGAGTCTGTTTGTTCCAGAGCCTGTATGCCTCAACTAGAGAGTTACTGGGCCACAGTGAAAGGTCTCACAGACAACAGTGAGGACCCCACACACATGCCACAGCTAAGACCTGAGACTGTCAAAATAAATAAATAGAACAATGAACACATCTCATGTTAGATGAAAAGGAGATGAGAAAGGGGAAGAAAACAAATGTTAGTGAACATATGTACAAAAATGACAAAAATGTTCATATCAAAATAAGCATGAACTACTCATAACTAGCACATTTATTTATATAGCTGGTGACATGAATATATTTCATATATATATATATGTGTATTTTAAAAACCTATAAAAAATATAAAAGGTGTTTTTTAAAGTTATTTCCATACTTTATTTTACAGCTTTATTGAATATATTTAATAAATAAAAATGTATATATTTGAAGTATACATTTTGATGGTTTTCAACATAAGTATACACCCATGATATTACCACAGTGAAGGCAGTAAAAATACAAAAATATTCCAAATTTTCCTTTTGAACTCATAATATATTAAAATTGTTGAAAAAATTTTAACCAGAATGAGACATATGTTCAGTTGTTTTAAATTTCTGATATCATAGTATATTTCTACTTTTAATACTTTATTTTCAGCTCTGAATAATTTTCCAAAAAATATTGATTTCTGACCAAATAAGCAATTACTGAAAATTGATTCTTCACCTAAATAGGTATTTTTCACAATATTATACCTTATTATTAGCTTACAGTATTTTTCTTAAAATACCTATTTTTTCATCAAAATCAATGAAAAATAAATATGTATTCATGATGTATTTATTTTATTGTAAATCAAATTGCAATATAGCTACTCAAATGATGCCAGCATCCTTATATTTCATTAAGAAAATGAAATCATCTAAAATGATCGATACTATGACAATAATTATCTAAATTATAAAAACCAAGTAACAGTTAAAAAAGGCAAAGATAGCTACTGAGTATATTCATGCATACTGTTGTGTACATCAAACCTAGGAGAAGGTATTTCTTATTTCCCCACGTCAATCACATATAATCTATGAGGGGATTCTTGTTTGATTCATGCTCCATGCTCACTTTGGAAAAATTTTTGTGGACAGAAGAAGTAAAGGAATCAGGTCTGAGTCCTGTGCATTTGTAAGGCCAATATGACAGTGCTAAGTGGGGAAAATTTCTCAGAAATATGTTGGTGTGTATGGGCCGCTGATCAAACACAAAAATATATGCACACCAAACGTGCATCTAGAGTAAAGAGGTTTTTAAAATTTTATTATTTATGTTGGATGGAGAAGCTCTATACAGTCAGCAAAAACAAGACTGGGAACTCACTGTGGCTCAGATCATGATCTCCTTATTGCAAAATTCAGGCTTAAATTGAAGAAAGTAGGGAAAACCCACTAGACCATTCAGATATGACCTAAATCAGCTCTCTTACAGTTATACAGTGGAAGTGACAAACTGATTCAAGGGATTCGATCTGATAGAGTGCCTGAAGAATGATGGATGGAGATGCGTGACACTGTACAGGAGGCAGTGATCAAGACCATCCCCCTCAAAAGAGAAATGCAAAAAGGCAAAATGGTTGCCTGAGGAGGCCTTACAAATAGCTGAGAAAAGAGAAGTAAAAGGCAAAGGAGAAAAGGAAAGATATACCCATTTGAATGCAGAGTTCCAAAGAATAGCAAGGAGACATAAGAAAGCCTTCCTCAGTGATCAATGCAAAGAAATAGAGGACAACAATAGAATGGGAAAGACTAGAGATCTCTTTAAGAAAATTAGAAATACCAAGGGAAATTTTAATCCAAGGATGGGCACAATAAAGGATAGAAATAGTATGGACTAACAGAAGCAGAAGACATCAAGAAGAGGTGGCAAGAATACACAGAAGAACTATACAAAAAAGGTCTTCATGACCCAGATAATCACTATGGTGTAATCACTCACCTAGAGCCATACATCCTGGAATGCAAAGTCAAGTGGGCCTTAGGAAGCATCACTGTGAAAAAAGCTAGTGGAGGTGATGGAATTCCAATTGAGCTATTTCAAATCCTAATAGATGATGAAAAGGACATCTTTTTTGGGTGTTACTTCTAGATGGTCTTGTAGGTCTTCATAGAACCATTCAACTTCAGCTTCTTCAGCATTACTGGTTGGGGCATAGGGTTGGATTACCGTGATAGTGAATGGTTTTCCTTGGAAACGAACAGAGATCATTCCGTCATTTTTGAGATTGCATCCAAGTGCTGCATTTCAGAATCTTTTGTTGACCATGATGGCTACTCCATTTCTTCTAAGGGATTACTGCCCACAGTAGTAGATATAATGGTCATCTGAGTTAAATTCACCCATTCCAGTCCATCTTAGTTCACTGATTCCTAGAATGTTGACGTTCACTCTTGCCATCTCCTTTTTGACTACTTCTAGTTTGCCTTAATTCATGGGCCTAACATTCCAGGTTCCTATGCAATATTGCTCTTTACAGCATTGGACCTTGCTTCTATCAATGGTAACATCCACAACTGGGTATTGTTTTTGCTTTGGCCCCATCCCTTCATTCTTTCTGGAGTTATTTCTCCACTGATCTCCAGTAGCATATTGGGCACCTACTGAACTGGGGAGTTCCTCTTTCAGTATCCTATCATTTTGCCTTTTCATACTATTCATGGGGTTCTCAAGGCAAGAATACTGAAGTGGTTTCCATTCGCTTCTCCAGTGGACCACATTCTGTCAGACCTCTCCACCATGACCCGGCCATCCTGGGTGGCCCCACACTGCATGGCTTAGTTTCACTGAGTTAGACACGACTGTGGTCCTGTGATCAGATTGGCTAGTTTTCTGTGATTATGGTTTTAGTGTGTCTGCCCTCTGATGCCCTCTGCAATACCTACTGTCTTACCTGGGTTTCTCTTACCTTAGACATGGGGTATCTCTTCACAGCTGCTCCAGCAAAGCACAGCTGCTCCTCCTTACCTTGGAGGAGGGATATCTCCTCATGGCCCCCTTCCTGACCTTGATCATGGAGTAGCTCCTTTCAGCCCTCCTGTGCTGGTGCAGCCGCCACTCCTTGGACATGGGGTTGCTCCTCTCGATTGCTGCCCCTGACCTTGGGCATGGGGGCTATGGTTTCTCCAGTGGTCATGTATGGATGTGAGAGTTGGGCTCTGAAGAAAGCTGAGTGCTGAAGAATTGATGCTTTTGAACTCTGGTGTTGGAGGAGACTCTTGAGAGTCCCTTGGACTGCAAGAGGATCCAACCAATCCATTCTAAAGGAGATCAGTCCTGGGTGTTCATTGGAAGGACTGATGCTGAAATTGAAACTCCAATACTTTGGCCACCTCATGCAAAGAGTTGACTCATTGGAAAAGACCCTGATGCTGGGAGGGATAGCGGGCAGGAGGAGAAGGGGACAACAGAGGATGAAATGGCTGGATGGCATCACTGACTCAATAGGCATGAGTTTGAGTAAACTCTGGGAGTTTGTGATGGACAGGGAGGCCTGGCATGCTGCGATTCATGGGGTCACAGAGTCGGACACGACTGAGTGACCGAACTGAACTGATCTGAACAGATGATGCTGTGAAAGTGCTGCATTCAATATGCTAGCAAATTCGAAAAACTCAGCAGAGGTCACAGGACTGGAAAAGGTGAGTCTTCATTCCAATTCCATAGAAAGGCAATGCCAAAGAATGCTCAAAGTACCCCACGATGGCACTCATCTCACATGCTAGCAAATTAATGCTCAAAATTTTCCAAGCCAGGCTTCAACAGTATGTGAACTGTGAACTTTCAGATGTTCAAGCTAGATTTAGGAAAGGCAGAGGAACGAGATCAATTTGCCAACATTCATTGTATCATCAAAAAAGCATGAGAGTTCCAGAAACACATATATTTCTGCTTTATTGACTATATCAAAGCCTTTGACTATGTGGATCACAATAAACTGTGGACAATTCTTAAAGAGATGGAAATACTAAACCACCTCACCTGCCTCTTGAGAAATCTGTATGCAGATCAGGAAGCAACTGACTGCTTTCATATAGGGAAAGGGGTCCGTCAAGGCTGTATATTGTCACCCTGCTTATTTAACTTATATGCAGAGTACATCATGAGAAACGCTGGGCTGGAAGAAGCACAAGTTGGAATCAAGATTGCTGGTAAATATCAGTAACCTCAGATGTGCAGATGACACCACACTTATGGCAGAAAGTGAAGAAGAATTAAAGAGCTTCCTGATGAAAGTGAAGGAGGAGAGTAATAAAGCTGACTTAAAACTCAGCATTCAGAAAACTAAGATCATGGC
The DNA here is from genome assembly GCF_023699985.2 of Odocoileus virginianus. NCBI lineage: Eukaryota > Metazoa > Chordata > Mammalia > Artiodactyla > Cervidae > Odocoileus > Odocoileus virginianus. The sequence continues at coordinate 22,176,230 of NC_069687.1, read as the reverse complement.
ATCTGGTCCCATCACTTCATGGCAAATAGATGGCAGTGGAATCACTGTCAGACTTTGTTTTCTTGGGCTCCAAAATCACTGCAGATGGTGACTGCAGCCATGAAATTAAAAGATGTTTGCGTCTTGGAAGAAAAGTTATGACCAACCTAAATAGCATATTAAAAGCAGAGACATTACTTTGCCAACAAAGTTCCGTCTAGTCAAAGCAATGATTTTTCCAGTAGTCATATATGTATGTGAGAGTTGGACTATACAGAAAGCTGAGCGCTGAAGAATTGGTGCTTTTGAACTGTGGTGTGGAGAAGACTCTTGAGAGTCCCTTGGACTTCAAGGAGATCCAACCAGTCCATCCTAAAGGAGATAAGTCCTGAACATTCATTGTAAGGATTGATGCTGAAGCCGAATCTCCAATACTTTGGCCGGCTGATGCGATTAACTGAGTCAATTAAAAAGACCCTGATGCTGGGAAAGGTTGAAGGTGTGAGCAGAAGGGAACAGCAGAGGATGAGATGGTTGGATGGCATCACCGACTCAATGGACATGAGTTTGGGTAAACTCCAGGATTTGGTGATGGACAGGGAGGTCTGGTGTGCTGAAGTCCATGGGGTTGCAGAGTCAGACACGACTGAGTGACTGAACTGAACTGAACAGAATTGATGTTCTGTTCATATTATTATTTCCCATAAAATATCTCTAATGTTATGAATTCCTTTAGGTGAGATTTTTGTATAACTAAACAACATTAAAAAGATAAAATCAATAGAAGTACAGTGACAGAAATCATCCAGAAAACATTGAAACATTATATTTCTAGCGGTATTATTTTCTTGTAAATTGTTCTAAACCACAATTCCTTTTCTGCTTATTTTTATGTATATGCACTAGTATGCTGTAAGAAATCAGAATTCTTTTGAAAAAGATTTTATTTCATTTTTGCATTATGACAAAAATCCAAGAAAACTCACATGTTGCCCTCTCATGAAATTTGCTTCACAGGCAATATTTTAAGATTTGCACTTTTTTTTTTTTTTAAACATGCTTTACAGCAATCATTTAATTTGAATATGTGTATCTAATAACAGAAGATAGTATAAAGCAGATTGTATTTTTCACACTTTTGGCTACATATATGTATGAATATCTTACTTCTTCCTAAAATAAATCCAATCTTTTGCCAGTATAGTTAAAATTCTGTAGTATATTACTGCTTCATGGCAATGGAGTTCATTTCAAGATTAACTACTGTGTTTAAAACACTCAAAAACAGTCATGAAAAATTTAATGCAGCCTTAAATTTTGAACATACTTTCATAAATGTACATGGTTAAGAGAACATTGTACTTAAAAGCTTGCAACACATTTCTCATTATTTTAAAGATATCAGAATGTACCTAGATTGTTGTGTTTTATGTTTTTAAACATAAGCTGATAAGATTATGGAGGATAGCTAACCTTAGTTCATCTGCTGTTTTAAAGATCTTCTAAAAGTTACCACTAATTGTTTTGAAATTTATTATAAACCTCTCTGCCACCTCTTACATGTCTCCCTTATGGAGATACTGTAAGAAATGATCCATAAGAGTAGATTTAAAAGTGGTGTCAACAATAGTATGTAAGCCACTATAGTCATATTTTCACAGTAAAGGCACTGAAATAAGCCAGATGGTCTCTTTTCCCATCTTGAAGTTTAAACTGAGTGCATATTTACTTTCTCTTTAAATATAACTTTCACTGTTCAGGGCAAGTTTTAACCAAAAGACATTGTGTACAAATCACATGTAAGTTTTCATGCCAGTGCATGAAAGAAAACTCAGTATTAAAAGAAAAAATAATCATAGTATTTAGATAACAAATATGGCTAGGTATTGTGTCTTTCTCAAAATTATAATTACTTTTTAATTTGATTGATATTGAAGTTGTGTATGCATTCTTTCATTAGCTATATCAAGAGCTCCTTTTGTGCAAAGTGTCTTTATGATTTGCTTCTGAGAAATACATAGCCTCTTGGAGCCACATTTGTAAAACACGTATGAGAATCCTTGAATCACAGTATTTCCTTGGGAATCAAATATGGTGATATCTATTAACCAAACATATTAGATCATACCAACTTTTAAAAATAGGCTAATTAATAAAAGTAGGAAACTTAGAGCTGAATATATCAACACACAAACTGAGCTAATTGTCAGTACTCCATACTTCCCCTGACTAAAGAATGACAAATATTAAAAATCTTTATTAAGCCTAATAGTGTTCTATGATGTACTTCTCTTACCAATATCAATATAATAAATGAAATAGCTGATAATTACTAAGCCATCCCATGATGGGGACACAATGTAATGTGTCTGTTTTCTTGATTTTATAGATTATGAAGCAGGGGTTGAGAAGGATTATACTTTGCCTCAAAGTACTAATTCTTCTACCCACTGTCATGTTTAAAGGATAATGTCAATGATTATGTATCAACACATTTTAATAAACTTTTAACAAATTTGACAGTACACTTACTGTTAAAGTAAGTGTATAAATATATTTGTAAGATGTCTGAAACAGTGTAGGAAGAAAAAGGCAACCCAGTCCATTCACAGAATGCTTAAGTTCACTGACATCTGTAATGTTTGAGGTTCCTGCAGGGATAGAAGTCATACTGGGAAAAGGTTAGACTCTGAATCCTACTCAAAGCCTTGCTCTGGAAATTATGGCCAGTGTGCCTGTCTGTATATATGTGTTCCCAGGAAGAAATGTATTCTCATGCATCATGTTTATTAAAAAGGAATCCCAACTCAAGTAGCCAAGGCTGTTTATATGAAAACACTTTCAATTGTCTTTTACTCAAATGAAGTTAAGATGATAGAGATAAACAGAATGATAAGTGAGGCCTCTATTAAACAAAAATTAAAGTAAAAAAAAAATCAGTGAGTGAAAAAATGGGTAATTAATGTAAAGCAGGATACTTAGGAGGCTTTTCAGAGATATATGTACTGTCTATATTGATGACATTGTTCCAAAGATTATTTATAGACTCATGTCAGAAGTCTCTGTAGTCTGCTAGCATTGGCATTAAGTAACTTTGTTTTGATTCTATTCCATTTCAGTTAAAAAATATTTAACCCAATCTTCTGGATTCATGCTTACTTCCAAGGACAAAAATTTTGAAGCTAGTAGCAATTGCATTTCTATTTGTCATATAAAGGAAAAATGAGTTGAAGCACAGCTTGACTGGAATCAGTTGCAATCAGTTTAAAATCCATTTCTAAATATCACTCCTTCTAACAGACAACACATTTAGTTATTTAATGTTATTCTTTATCCATGCTGTATCTCTTAATGTAGAGTCTTTCACAAAAGAAATATATCTATATTGTTTTAGGTGATGCACATATCGAAGTATCAAAAATTTCTTATCTGTTCTCTAAATTTCAGGAAGAACACATAGCTATGATTTTGGAGGCAGGTAAGTCTGAATAAAGTTTTAAAATATGTCATTTACTTTGCATAAGTTCTGCACCATTTCTTAGCCTAAGTTTCATTTGTTGTAAATACCATAATATAGCCTTTGTTTAAGGAGGTATTTGTATTTCTTCTGGCCAGAGTGCACCAATGTGTATTTAGTTTTGATTACCATAACATTTTCTAAGACTAGAAGGTATGTACAAGGAATAGTGAGGAGGGAGGGTAATCTAGAAAGTTGCCACATAATAAAGACTTGAAGTGCTTACAACAGAAAGAAATTTAGTGGTTTATGATGAATGAGTTCAAATAATGAAAGCATTTTTAAGTATTTTCTGTTAAAAAAAATCAAGTGAAGTTTCATTATGATATAATAAGGAAGATAAAATTGATTTATCTATATAATTTATTACACAGTATACCTAATATTAAACTATTTAACACAACTTAGTCCTATGCAGAAAGGCAAACTGGTTGTCTGAGGAGGCATTACAAATAGCTGAGAAAAGAAGAGAAACTAAAGGCAAAGGAGAAAAGGAAAGATGTGTCCATCTGAATGCGGCATTCCAAAGAATAGTAGTAGAGATAAGAAAATCTTCTTAAGTGATCAATGCAAAAAACTAGAGGGAATCAATAGAATGGGAAAGACTAGAGATAACTTCATAGGGGACTGGACTGCAAAAGTAGCAAGTCAAGATATATCTGGAGTAACAGGCAAATTTGGCCTCGGAGTACAAAATGAAGCAGGGCAAAGGATAATAGAGTTTTGCCAAGACAATGCACTGGTCATAGCAAACACCCTCTTCCAACAACACAAGAGAAGACCCTACACATGGACATTACAAGATGGTCAATACTGAAATCAGATTGATTATATTCTTAGCAGCCAAAGATGGAAAAAAAGATGACCCCAAGGATGGAATCAGCAAAAAGAAGACTGGGAACTGACTGTGTCTCAGATCATGAACTCCTTATTGCCAAATTCAGGTTTAAATTGAAGAAAGTAGGGAAAACCACTAGACCATTCAGGTATGACCTAAATCAAATCCTTTATGATTATACAGTGGAAGTGAAAAATAGATTCAAGGGATTAGATCTGATAGAGTACCTGAAGAATTACAGACGATGATTCATGACATTGTATAGGAGGCAGTGATCCCGAATATGCCCCCCCCAAAAAAAATGCAAAAAGGCAAAATTGTTGTCTAAGGAAGCCTTACAAATAGCTATGAAAAGAAGAGAAGTGAAATGCAAATGAGAAAAGTAAAGATATACCCATTTGAATGCAGAGTTCCAAAGAATAGCAAGGAGAGATAAGAAAGCCTTCTTCAGTAATCAATGCAAAGAAGTAGAGAAAAACAATAGAATGGGAAAGACTAGTTATCTCTTCAAGAAAATTAGAGATACCAAGGAAATATTTCATGCAAAGATGGGCTTAAAAAGGACAGAAATGGTATGGACCTAACAGAAGCAGAAGATATTAAGAAGTGGCAAGAATACAGAGAACTATACAAAAAGATCTTCATGACCCAGAAAACAACAATGGTGTGATCACTCATGTAGAGCCAGACACCCTGGAATGCAAAGTCAAGTGGGCCTTAGGAAGCATCACTACGAACAAAGCTAGTGGAGGTGATGGAATTCCAGTTGAGCTATTTCAAATCCTAAATGATGATGCTGTGAAAGTTCTGCACTCATTATGCCAACAAATTTGGAAAACTCAGCAGTGAATACAAGATCAGAAAAGTTCAGTTTTCATTTCAATCTCAAAGAAAAGCAATGCCAAAGAATGCTCAGACTACCACACAATGGCACTCATGTCACACGCTAGCAAATTAATGCTCAAAATCCTCCAAGTCAAGCTTGAGCAGTACATGAAACATGAAGTTCCAGATGTTCAAGCTAGATTTAGAAAAGGCAGAGGAACCAGAGATCAAATTGCCAACATCTGTTGGATCACTGAAAAAGCACGAGTTCCAGAAAAACATTTACTTCTGCTTTATTGACTATGCCAAAACCTTTGACTGTGTGGATCATAATACACTGTGGAAAATTCTGAGAGATAGGAATACCAGACCACCTTACCTGCCTTCTGAAAAATCTATTTGCAGGCCAAGAAGCACCAGTTAGAACTGGACATGGAACAACAGACTGGTTCCAAATTGGGAAAGGAGTACGTCAAGGCTGTATATTGTCACCCTGCTTATTTAACTTATATGTAGAGTACATCATGCAACATGCTGGGCTGGATGAATCACAAGCTGGAATCAAGTTTCCTGGGAGAAATATCAATAACTTCAGATATGCAGATGACACCACCTATATGGCAGAAAGTGAAGAAGAACTAAAGAGCTTCTTGATGAAATTGAAAGTGGAGAGTGAAAATGTCGGCTTAAAACTCAACACTCAGAAAACTAAGATCATGGCATCTGGTCCCAGCACTTCATGGCAAATAGATGGGGAAAGAGTGGAATCAGTGACAAACTTTGTTTTCTTGGGCTCCAAAATCACTACAGATGGTGCCTGCAGCCATGAAATTAAAAGACACCTGCTTCTTGGAAGAAAAGTTATGACCAACAGACAGCATATTAGAAACAGAGACATTACTTAGACAACAAATGTCTGTCTAGTCAAAGCTATGGTTTTTTCCAGTAGTCATATATGGATGTGAGAGTTGAAACATAAACTAAGCTGAATGCTGAGGAATTGATGCTTTTGAACTGTGGTGTTGGAGACAACTCTTGAGAGTCCCTTGGACTGCAAGGAGATCAAACCAATCAATCATAAAGTAAATCAATCCTGAATATTCATTGGATAGACTGATGCTGAAGCTGAATCTCCAGTACTTTGGCCACCTGATGCGAAGAACTGACTCAATGGATGAGTCAGACCCTGATGCTGGGAAAGAGTGAAGGCAGGAGGTGAAGGGAACAACAGAGGATGAGATGATTGGATGGCATCACTGACTCAATGGACATGAGTTTGAACAAGCTCCGGAAGTTAGTGATGGACAGAGAAGCCCCACTTGCTTCAGTCCATGGAGTCACAGAGTCAGACATGACTGAGCAACTGAACTGAAGTCCTATGCAGAGCTGGCATTTTTGCAACCAGTTGTTGAAAAAAATAATCATAAGAGTGATTGAAACTTCCCATATGATGAAAGGAAAAACTGTATCACTTTACATAAATTGAACTCAGAGGGGAAAGGTTTTTGAGCTTTTAACTCTAAAATATTTTTTAAAATGCTGCAAAATTGTTTTCCAGAGCAAATGTTCAACCTTTGATATTTAAAGCAAGCTATTCTCGGAATAACCACATGCCAATCATGAAAAAATATGAGAAGTATTAATATTCATGACTTTAAATATGAAGATATAAAAAATTTATATAGATATTTTCAGATTAAAGATGGGCATTTAGTTATGGTCTAAATAAGACTATTTTTCAATTCAGGCAATTAAATATGTAAATTAAATCCCATGAGTTTTATTTTTAAAACTAATCTGGAAATAATGAAATAGAAGATTTTTCAAAAGAGACTGTTGTAGACTAAATTGTGACCTCCCTTTAGGTGAAGTTCTAACTCCTGATGTACATTTTTATCAAAATATAGTCTTTAGAAGTTAATTAAGGGTAAATGAGTCCCTAATATTGGACCCTAATATGACAGGACTGTTGACTTATAAGGGAAAGGGAGAGACATGGTGAGAAAGTGGCCATTTACAGGCATCACAAGAAAAAAAGCCCTGCTCTGAGAAAAAGCCACCCAGTCTATGGTCTCTTGATATGGTAGCCCAAGAAGACTAATGCAAAGAACAAAGTGAATTCAATTCAACAAGTATTTATAAACTTACTGCATGCAAGACATTCTATGAAGTGCTGAGACAGTTAACACACATTATTTTTCATTAAATAAGTAAAAACACTTTTTACAACTGTACCTTATCTTACCAAAGAAAAGATCCCTCAAAAGAATAGAAACCTATATAAGCATATATGTATAAAAACCACAAAACATATATAAATATCTAATTTTTGTATGTATACATGCAAATATTTGTGTGTTTCTGTGTGTTTAGGGAGGAAAGAAACAGAGAGAGAAATAGGGATGGGTGAGGGAAGAAATGAAGACATTTTTAGAGAATTCTTTCATCATTTTATTAGTATTTTAGGATAGCAATAACACATTCATGTTTTAATAAACAATACATTAAGAAAGTTTAGCTAGTTCTCCTAATTTTTATAATGATACCTTATAAAATTCAGACCTTTTTAAACTGGACTGTCCATGTGCAAAATACCACTGTTTTCTTGCAAGAAAATGTTATAAATAATACTGAACTCCCAAATCATACTGAAGTGAAACACAGCTATACTGAAGACATTTTATCTCAAGCAAAATCATAGCAAGTTTCTTTTGTTGTAGTTAAACCAACTGCTTAAGTCTGAAAGTATAGGCTCTTCCTTCTTAACCAAAGAAAACAGAGGATTGGGGCAATTTCCTGGGTGATTGTCACAATTCAGTGTTTCACTTTTCTACAGAGTTCTCTGTCAATTATTCTTATTTAATGGAAATAGATATTTTGGAAATGAAGATATTTGAGTGAAAGTAATTTTTCTAAAAATTGCTGAAGAAAAGCGAAACTTAAAGAAAAAAATAGCGTGTCAACTTCATGAGACCAGAGAATAGCAATTGCCTTTTCTGAGGTAATATCAATGTTCTGATTCAAGCAGGGCTATAATTCCTAATTTTATTCTCCAAATCGCTTATCACTACCTTCATTCTATAATGATACTTAGAGATAAGTAGGTTATATGAGAATTTACACAGGGTAAGATAATGTTTATACATATATTTGTTTTTTCAGTAAATTTGTGAAATATGATCACATGATAGATCATGACGATATATTGATGGAAAGGCAGAAGTATTTGCTCTCTTTGATTACAGAAGTGTGGGAAAAACAGTAATCAAAGTATGTATGTGGGGTGTTTAAATAAAATCATAAAATGGTAAATGATCAAGCTATTATAAACTGAAAATGGTATTGAAAGGTTGTTGCTGAACCACGAAAGATGCCAGGATTCTTGGCCTCCAGAGGAGAAGAATTCAATCCAGGGCCAGAGATGAGTCTGGATCGCTCAAAGCTTCTGTGTAGTAAAGTTTTATTAAAGTATAAAAGAGATAGAGAAAGCTTCTGACATAGACACCAAAAGGGGGACAGAGAGTGCCACCCTGCTAGTGTTCAGTTCAGTTCAATCACTCAGTCATGTCTGACTCTGCAACCCCATTAACCACAGCACTCCAGGCCTCCGTGTCCATCACCAACTCCCGGAGTATACCCATACTGACATCCATTTAGTCAGTGATGCCATCCAACCATCTCATTCTCTGTCATCCCCTTCTCCTCCTGCCTTCAATCCCTCCCAGCAGCAGGGTATTTTCCAATGAGTCAGCTCTTCACATCAGGTGGCCAAAATATTGAAGTTTCAACTTCAACATCAGTCCTTCCATTGAACACCCAGGACTGATCTCCTTAGGGATGGACTGGTTGGATCTCCTTGCTGTTCAAGGGACTCTCAAGAGTCTTCTCCAACACCACAGTTCAAAAGCATCAATTATTCAGCACTCAGCTTTCTTTATAGTCCAACTCTCACATCCATACATGACCACTGGAAAAACCATAGCCTTGACTAGGCGGACCTTTGTTGACAAAGTAATGACTCTGCTTTTTAATATACTGTCTAGGTTGGCCATAACTTTCCTTTCAAGGAGTGTCTTTTAATTTCATGGTTTCAATCACCATCTGCAGTGAGGGAGTTATATACTTTTTATTTAGCTATTACAATGAATCAAAAGAATGTCTGAGGTTGTAAAGATCTTACTAGACCCACTCCCATAATTTATATTTTAAGATAACAGGATTAGCCAGAGATTTTCAAGAAGGAGAAACTGTCCTCACGCAGGATGAAGTGAAAGTGAAGTCACTCAGTCCTGGCCGACCCATGTGACCCCCATGGACTGTAGCCTACCACTCTCCTCCATCCATGGGATTTTCCAGGCAAGAGTGGGTTGCCATATCCTTCTCCAGGGGATCTTCCTGACCTAGGGATCGAACCCAGGTCTCCTGCATTGTAGGCAGATGCTTTACCATCTGAGCCACCAGGGAAGTCAAGCAGGATACATTGTTGTTATATAATCCTTAGAACAGAGTTTAAACTGAGCTGTTTGTTGTGTAATCATCAGTTCCAGGTTTAAAGATAAAAATGTTTTATATAACTAAGACTAAGGAAGGTGGCGGGGGGCGCGGAGTGTTTGTCCTTTCCTCCTCCTTGAGAATTCCAGACCTGTCTCCCCTTGCGGACTCCTGGACTTCTTATCGACCTGCCTAGGAATTGACTCTTTCAGTATGATAAAGACTATTATAAATAAGTATGAAAAATCATACTGTAAAAGTCACATGAAGTGATCTGAAAGAAAATGAATTTGGAAACTTATCTAAAAGTTGATTTTCAAGGTAAAATCTGAATGAAAATTGGAGCCAGCTGTGTGAAAATATGGAGAAATATTCCAGATATCAGAGCAGATTAAAAAAATCATAAGGCACAGGAGAGTTGGAGTGAGGATTGATCCATTCCCCACACCCCTTACCAGCCCCACCCCCACCCCCACCCCCGTGGTCAGCCAGTTAGTACTTTGACTTTGAGGACTATGTATAATCTCTGTCACATATTATTCTGTTTTCATTTAAAGCACTTTTCAGATATACAAACATGTCTCAACTCATGGATTTAGCCCACAGGGTTTGCCAGCCCATGAATTAGAATGTGTGTAAATGCTCAGTCATGTCCAACTCTTTGTGACCCCATGGACTGTAGCCCACCAGGCTCCTCTATCCACGGGATTATCCTAACAAGAATAGTGGAGTGGGTTGTCATTTCCTCTTTCATAGGATCTTCCCCACCTAGGGATTGAACCTGCATCTCCTGCATTGGCAGGCAGATTCTTTGCCACTGAGCCACCTGGGAAGCCTGAATTGAAGAACAAATAGTAGAGAAAGATGAATGAGATTTAGTTAGTTAAATAGCAGAGCCAAGACTCAAGATCTGATTCAAAAGTGTGCTCTCAATCATTACCCTCCTGTACTTTGCAACTATAAGTATAGGTATTATTCATACAAATAGCAGAAATATATAAATTATAAACCTTTCCTTTAAAAACCCTAATGGAAGTTTCTCAGGGTAGATGATATCTATACAGAATGTTAGAAGGTCATGCCCATTGTTTTAGTCTATTTTGGCCTTAAACAAAAGACATTTGTCTCTTTTTTTCTGGTCAAGCCAGTGAAATGCATGTATATTCAAGACTTGTTCAATGTACAGCATTATGCTAGGTTCCACGATATTATGCAATGATAACAATAAAGTGGAAGACACAGTTTCTATTCCTGAGTGAGGCATTATGGAGTGGTTGAAAAAGAAGACTTTTTGAAGTCAGATTGTGATAAATTGAATCCCACATTGACAATTTTTTGAGTTGTGTGACTTCAAGTTTATCACTACTTTATATCTTTAGACTCTGACTTCACTTTTCTATATAAAAAACTTAAAAAAAGTAATTCATAAATTCCAATTTAAGCAAAAACTGTTATTATGAAATATCAATCTTAGTCTCTTGCATATGCTTCCCGTGTTCTTTCTAATTTTGAAAAAAAGAATCAATTTTCCTTGGCTGGAAAAAAGTCAGTATTGTGTACATATAGTAAATTTGCTAAGGCACACTTATTTTGAACTATAATGTTTAGATGTAGAACTATATCTAAGGACAGATTAAAAGTAAGCAAAGTACAGAAATACTCATAATTCAGGGAAAGGAATAAAAGAATGAAGTGCTCCAGCAGAACAATTTTGTCTCCATAATGTGAACAGTGACAATAATAAGTCTAGGCACACAATGATCTAGGTGGTTTCTCAGTTCTTTTGTCTCACAAGACCAAGCTGGAGGTGATGGCAGGGCTGCATTTCTTAGACTAGACTCTAGGGAATAGTCTGCTTCCAAGCTCATTTGGGTTGTTGGCAGAATGCAATCCCATTCTGTTGTAGGGCTGAGGCTCCCATTTCCCAGCTGACTGTCAGCTGGAGACCATTCTCATCTTCCAGAGACCTCTGTCAGGACCTTGCATTTGGGTCCCTCTCTCATAACCAATGACTACACCTCCAGGCCTTTTCATTTTGCAATCTCACTTCTGCCTCCTTTTTGTGCTATGTCTCCTTGATGGTTTTGTTCTGCTTAGTTCTTCTGTTTATAAAGACTATTATATTGGACCCACCAGGAAAATCCAGAATAACTTTCCCATTCTACATTCCTTAATTTTAATCACATTTGCAAGTCACTTTTGCCAAGTAAGGCAACATATTCACAGGTTCTATACCTGTGGGGACCTGGGGACTTTCGGGTGAGCAATTATTCTGATACTACTATATATGTATATGCACATGTATACATACATGTATGTACATATCTGTGTGCATTACATGTGCTGTGTGCTGATGCTTGGCCGCTCAGTTGTGTCTGACTCTTTGCAACCCCATGGGCTGCAGCCTGTCAGCCTCCTCTGTCCATGTTGGGTTGTAATGCCCTCCCCCGGGGGATCTTCACAATGCAGGGATCAAACCCAGGTCTCTGGCATTGTAGGTGGGTTCTTTACTGTCTGAGCCACCAGGAAATCCTATCCCTGGTGAAGGTGGGTAGCCTATCCCTTCTGTAGGGAATCTTCCCAACCCAGGAATCAAATATGGGCCTCCCGCATTGCAGGCAAATTCTTTACCAGCTGAGCTACCAGTATATAAAACTCCACATAGATATATAAATATAGATATAGACAGTTGTAGTGGTTTTAAACAGGGTTGGGTGTAGAATTGGTGACAATTTTTAGAAAAGTACAAAATATTCTCAGTTGACTTTGATTATTCCATGTGTTAAAATTCAGATTATTGAAGAGTAAAAGAAAATGACTGAAGAAGCAAATTTCCATAATGGTTTACAACGAGACATGAAAGTAGCAAGTGTATCTTACTGAAATTGGAACAATGATCAAAAGCTACATCCATGTACTTTAGACTGTATGAACTTTAACTCAGAATTGAAATTTGAATGATATTTTAATTAATTTTTATTGAAGTGATAATCAGGGAAGGTGGACTGTGGATTATGTACAATAGTGTGACATGGTGGAACATGCCTCTGAATGTAGGATTTATATGTGCACTATTCCTAAACTACTTTTTATTCAAAAGTTTGCCTCAACATAGTTAGAGGAAACCTCTATAGAGGTATTATAGAGGAAACATCTTGCTGCTTCCATAAGTATGGTTACTAATGAATGTGCTTCCCAGATTTGGGGGTTTCAACTAGATGTTGTTGTCAGAACCATATTTGTTTATAAGACTTTCATGATAAATGCATGTTCACTAAAACAATGATATGTAAACCAACCTGATATTTCATCATCTAGAAATATAGATGATGATAAAATAGATGATATTCATCATCTAGAAAGGGTGAAATTAATATCTTATCTTTTAAAAATATTATTGTCTGTGTTTTCAATCCAGGACTGTATTAACTGATATCAGCATATACCAGGAACACTTAAAATAATGAAAATACTCTGTACTTAACAATATCTACTTCTCTATTAAAATGTATGCATAGCCTCTCTTTCAGAGATAGAAATTTATAAACATTTATAATTATTCTTAGACTGTCCTACTCTCCACGGAGGGAGTTAAGTACCATAAGATAAAACCATTCCCTACAGTGACTACAGATATTAATGGACAAAAGCATGTCTAGAGCTCATTTGAATTTGAATCAACTGTTAAATGACTAGTAGGAATGAGTTTTTACCTGGAGAAAGTGATTTGTAGTTTGAAATTAGATATTTCAATGAAGAAGAGCTTGAGTAGGGGAGGTTTGAGGAACACAGATAGAGGTCATGTTGCTTGTTATTGTATTTTGCTTTCTTTGTCTCTTTTCCTTTCTTCCTGCTCTTTTGCTGCTTCTGACACAGGGCACAATTCTTCAAAGATGGCACTGAGGAAGAAAACTAATAGAAATGGTGTTTGTTTTTATTTATTTATTTTTTTAAATGATAGATTTGAGGGAGAAATGCAGAGACACACATTAATGAAACTGTGTCTTTACATGATTGTGTCAATATCAATGATTGTGCTTACTTACGAAAATGAAAATGAGGAAGTGAGAGTGTTAGTCGCTCAGTCGTGTCTGACTCTTTTCGACCCCATGGACTGTAGCCCACCAGGCTCCTCTGTCCATGGAATTCTCCAGGCAAGAATACTGGAGTGGGTTGCTGTGCCCTCCTCCATCTCACTCACTTAAATATAATCTAATTTAAAATTTTTGTGCAAATAATAGTGGGTAGTTCAGTGTATTGAGATTTCATTATTCTCAGATTTTCAATGATGGGTTTTGTTCAAAAACTCATTTTGGCTTGAAATATTCACTTAAATTTGAAATGTAGATATAAAATCTATGATATACAGATTTGTTTTCTATCTAAATATAGAATAAAACTGAAAGAAAATGCTCCTACCAAAAAGATAATATATCAAATAATAACAATTAAGAAAATATACCCCAGAAGTAGAGAAATAGAATAAAAATATATAAAAAATATATAGTTATTAGGAAAAGTTATTAAATTAGATTTTTTTGTATACACATTTATGTATAAACGTAAAACACATTTATGTCTTTGTGTGTGTTTATTCATTTGTCTGGAGTGATATAGGGCTTGATCTTTGAAGCTCATGATCTTCCTATTTACCATTCCTTTATGAGACAGTGATTGTTGTACTTGCACATTTATAGTTAAACCAGAAACATGAGTATCCAAAAATGCCCATAAAATCAACTTAATCACGTATTTTTCCCTTGCCTGCTTGAGTTACTCAAAGTATCTAAGAAGTGGCCATAGTTATAAGATTAGTGAGATTCCTACTCTATGTCTAATTGAGGAACCAAGATCCCTAGTCCTCAAAGTCTAAAGTTGCAGAAAGAAAAAGCATGTATTCACCAAGTGGACAACCACGAGTAAGTGGGAATAGAGTCACTCCTGGTTCCACTCCTTGCTTTCTGCACCTTGGTATTTTACCTTTTCGGGATGTGGCTCTTCTACTGCTTCCTAAGGCTGTGACTTCTGGATGGTGAACTATGTAACAAATCCTGTAGTCATCCTCCCACTTCTAAGTCTCACTTGCCATAAGGAGGATGCCTTGTCATGAGAAAATTAAATGAAGCATTCAATGTTAGTGGGTCAATATGATTTGAACCCTCAGAGATAGCATTACTGGCTGAGGCATGAATGGCAAACCCATATTCAGAAAATGTATCACTCCATATCAGAATAAAACATTGCCTTTTGTGAAAATGGAATGGTTACAGTGTAAACAACTTTCCTCCAAGTGGCATAGTTAGTTTCTTCCATTACTGGTACTATAGTGGGAGCTTCCTAGTTCTCCTTCAGGCAGAGTTTAAGATTTAGTAGCATGTTAGATAAGCTGTGCTGAGTGTAAAGTTGTGCTCTTGGGCTCTTGCTTTGCTCTTTTTTCTGTCACTATAACAAAAGAACTGGAATGTTTAAGGACAGGGGTTGACTGACAGCTTCTAGCTAGATTGGTTTTTCCATTTGCTCATTAATGTTTTTCCTGCTGGTGAGAATTAACATATGAAATCTTCACCATTTATGCCTACTCTATTAAGTTCATCCACATTTCTCTACCAGATAACTCCTTGTGATAGATTTCCCAAATATATTCAAGCCCCTTAAAAAATAAATGAAGTCATTTATTACTGTTGATGAGTCCAGGTATTTCTTTAACCCAAGAACATTTCTTTCTGCACATAAAGTTAAATGACTAGTATATTGCTTGAAAGTTTGTCTCTTGGGAGAATTTATCTTCTTCTGTGTCTTTTATCCATTATCACCCCAAACGAAGGCATAGTGCACCCACCAGTCATTTCAACTCAAACTAACATACTTGGTGAAACATTTGTGACCCAAGATCCATTTTCCCCTCTTTAACTAGCTGTTCATATAAAATACCTCAATACTCCAATTTCTGGGAGGAGAGAATGACATAAGCATAGAAGACGTGATAAAATGGAGTTCTGGGGCTTGTGTTCAAGTAGCTAGCTTGTGTCCTCTACTACTTCTCAAACCCAATCATAGATATATCACTTTTAACATAGATTGTATGGCTGCTGTTCTCAACTAACTTTATGGTCAAAATTAACTTATGAAGGGAAGATCAGGTTTCACATTCACTTGATGTCTTAACATCAATCACTCTAGTTCTTCCAGGACATAGTAGTATGCCAGGAACTGTATTTTCAAATGGACTATAACTTTTAAGTACATACAGCATGGTGAGTATCCATCCTTATTCTGGAGACAATAAATTACATTATCTTCTACTCCTAGATACCTCTAATACTCAAGTGGTCTACTGAGTCATGTGATAAAATCCAGCATGATTGCTTTTCTCCCACATTGTATTCATTTCAGCATTCATTATTGCTCTGGGACCAATTCAGAAGCAAGAACCGCACCCCTTACTCAAAAAATGGATTAGAACTGTACCCTCACTGCTCCATGGAGAAAATGCTACATCTAAAATGTGAAAAGAGGTTTACCAAAGGTTGTTTTTCTTAGTGGTAGAGTAAGAGAGGTATAAATACTTACCTTTTTTTTTTTTTGAGAAGGTGTCCTGGTCTGTCCCAAGCCACTGCATCCCTAAAATCTTCACCAGTGTAACAGTTTCTTTACAAATTTTATATCTCAGTAAGGAATCCAGAACACTTGCTACTTATTGCTAACTGGATATAATTTCATCAATATCACAACTATAGTGAATCATGACATTCTTCAGAAGCTTTCTTTGTACTGTATAGTATCAGAGTATAGAATTTAAGATATATGTGGTACGACTATGAATGTATACTGATAATCATATCATATGAATTAAAACTGTGTATCTTCTTTAGTAGTGGGCATCAAAAGAAATATCAATAAAACATATTTGCCAGACCAAAAACTACCTTACCAAGGCAGTGCTACTTTATAGCAAATGTACTGCAACTAGTAAAAGTGTTGTGATTTCTGCTAACCCATTATCATCTGTCATGATTTACCTAGTTTTTTCTAACCATTTTATGTTGGTATACAGTGTAATAAGAATGGGGGATATTACCTCTATATTACTCAAGTTTTTGAGGCACTAATCTGACCTATTTTTTTTTCATTTATTTTTATTAGTTGGAGGCTAATTACTTTACAATATTGTAGTGGTTTTTGTCATACATTGACATGAATTAGCCATGGATTTACATGTATTCCCCATCCCGATTCCCCCCTCCCACCTCCCTCTCCATCCGATCCCTCTGGGTCTTCCTATTGTTTTTGATTGCCTGTCAATTGGGTATCACCATATTGATTCTTATTCTATGGATTAAAGATTCAACTTCTAAATATGCTAATTAAACTATATATTTAGTAATGGGGAAGTGATCAATAGTTTGGACAATAGAATCAATGAATTTACTATGAGATTGAGCAGGTCAGCACTCAACTTTTATATCTAATCACTATTTATTATTCTACTTTAACCAATGCTTTTGATCTTTGCGTTTTAATGCTAGCATGGGCACTGACTAATGCTTCTGGAAATATGGGTTATTTTCCTTTCACTGCTGTGTGGTTACTTATGTAAATGACTACAAATCTTTGGGGAAGAGCAAAATACCACTGAATCCACTTACTATGTGGTTGCATAGTCCTTCTTCATGAAGACCACCTCTTGCTTCAGTCAAAAGGTGCTAATGCTGAGCACTAATTCAATTCATGAAACTGTTTGGTGAATCACACCTTTCCAATGGATTGACTTCCCTTAGTCTTTTGTTCATGCATTGTAAATCTCTTTTATTTATATATATATTAAGCAATTCCTTTGTCAGTTGTCCATCTATTTTGTCTCTTGAAAGTTTACTGACAGTTTTATAACTCAGGAAGTTGTTTGTCAAGGATCTGAAAGCTGTCCCTTTGCAAAGCAATCATCAAGAAAGATAGAGTTTCTATTTTCCAATCTGTATGAGAGGCTAAGAGACTAAGATCAACAAATACAAATGGCTTAATCACCTTGACCAACCCCTGCTCTGTGAACCCTTGTGTCCTCTAGTACTTCTTTATTAGCTTCCTCCAGCATTCACTAATTTTTGTCATAGTCTTAATTTTACTTGCCTATCTACCTCTTCCCAGTGCAGATTTTCTTTGGAAATATCCAATATTAAATTGAGCTTAAGTGCTTATATCATTGGGGAAAATTTCTAGGAAGAGGGAATTAACCATTTTTAAATGTTGGTTAAGCTCAGTTGTAGAAAACATTTGTGACATATTTGTTTTTATTGTATATGTAATATGGAAGCTTTTTTTTTCCATTTATTTTTATTAGTTGGAGGCTAATTACTTTACATCATTGCAGTGGTTTTTGTCATACATTGAAATGAATTAGCCATAGATTTACATGTATTCCCCATCCCGGTCCCCCCTCCCACCTCCCCCTCGACCCGATCCCTCTGGGTCTTCCCAGTGCACCAGGCCCGAGCACTTGTCTCATGCACCCAACCTGGGCTGGTGATCTGTTTCACCCTAGATAATATACATGTTTTGATGCTGTTCTCTTGAAACATCCCACCCTCGCCTTCTCCCAGAGTCCACAAGTCTGTTTTACTTCATTAGTGGATATTCTTCAATTCAGCACTCAAAGTGCAACTAATTGCTTGGACACATAGGCATGCACTGTGTGAAAACCTTGATTAAAATGGATAGTAAGAAAGTGGACAATAAATGAATTTTGTGCACAAATAAGATATTAAGAGTTCTGAATGCATGTCTAGGAATCTTATATAACTTTGTTATAAAATTTCAATATCATATCATTCAGTATTATATAGAAGAAAAATGTGAAACAATGTTTTCATTATTGTACAGTATTTTTGTAATTTGATTACTTGTTTAATCCTATGAGTTTGATTGAAAAATATAATAGGAAATTGTATAAGACATAATTTTGTTCAAAACGTTTGCTCTATTTCTGTAGCTTCTGGAATATTATTCAACAGATTTTTTTTTAAAGTCTTAGAGTATAATTTGTCTTATTGATCCTAAATGAAATATATGTTTGATATAGAGTTGAAAAGACAGCCTTGTGAAAATTAGTGTTAAATATTCTCCTTCTTTACTGATCTTCCTGGGTTTCCATGGTGGCTCAGTGGTAAAGAACCCACCTGCCAATGCAGGAGATGCAGGTTCAGTCCCTGGGTTAGGAAGATCCCCTGGAGAAGGAAACAGCTACCCACTCCAGTGTTCTTGCCTTGGAAATTCCATGGACAGAGAAACCTGGTGTGCTGTAGCCCATGGGGTTGTACAACAGTGGACACAGCTCAGTAACTAAACAACAGATACAACTGATCTTCATGACAGTACTGATTACAGTAAAAGTGTAGATTTTACTATGAAATTAATTTGAATTATATGAAAAAAATAGGTATGAGTGTGTTTACAAGACAAACTTTTTTGACACAAAAGTTATTCCTTCTAACATGTCATATTCGAAGAGAGTGATCTTTGATGTGAACAATTACAAATTGATTTATGAACTTACTATAAAATAATTCCCTACAGTTCTCTTTCAACAACTTTTATTTGGGTGTGGATTTCAGTTGAGATCAGGCAAGAGCCACATGTCTCTTCCAATGATTCATTAAATATTCCATTTGAGAACTAACAATAGCCTATAAAAGAGACAAAATAAGAATTAAAACTACTAAGTTTCTCCATTATCCTGTTCACCAAGATGTAGGAAAAGAAGTATTCATTTAAAATAAGTAAATTCTATTATCTGTAACTGAACAGGTGCTCAAGATACAAGATAAATAATCCTAGCCCTAATACAAAAGAGTTGATGCAGTAACTTATACAATGGTCTTACAGACCCAGGCATGGTTTATATATACTGCTCTTTCAACATCACTATATTGCTAGTACCATTATTTCCCTAATTAGCAGATTAACAAAGAAGATATAAGCATTTTGTCTTTTAGTTATGTCATATGTAGATGACACACTTTTAAAAATCATTCAAAAATTAACTTTGCCTTCTAGAAATCATTCATCAATTCCACATTCTTACACCTGCAGTAAAAACACAGTATTTAACAAAAGACCACTGTGAATTCAGCTTATGTAACATATTAGAAAAACTGAGGTAGCTCTACTACTTACTTTCAAGGAATTTAAATTAATGAGCATATATTTAGGAGAAAAAAATAAATATGTATAAATCAATATTTAAAAGACATTTACTGTAGAAAAAGACTGAAGCATCCCTGGGACTCTAGTGAAATGATCCACAGATTGCAAATATTTTAAATTCATTGCCTCAGATCTCCCTGTTCTTCATTCTCATTAACACCTAAAAGAAATAAACAGACAGATGGCAAAGAAAAAAAACAGAAAACTGCAAGTTCTTCAATGTATCCTCTCATGGGGAAATTCTTTTAGTCAGTCAGACAACAGGAAAATATGAAATAAATTGAAGGTGATTTTTTTGGTCTGTGTTTAATGCTCATTTTATCTATGGTTGAGATTTGAGATTTTGGAAAACTCAGTCATATATTTAAGATAAATAAATATCAATTGAGTGACATGTGAATTGAGAGGAGTGATAGCTGTTGAGGGAATTAATGTGTGTGTCAGATGTCTCAAGGCATCATGTGAGTCTGAATTTGATTCTATGAAGTCTACAAAAACTGACATGACTTCAAATATAACATGAACCAGTTCTTTAAATTATTTTCAAAATAGTTAAAATCTGTGAATTACAAGTGGAGTAATCTAAAGAAACTGAAAGTTACTCTACAGTAATGAGTAAATGTGTGTGATTGGACATTAATATTTGTTCAAGTACTTGAAATAAACTATTTTCTGTTAAACCTTTAGAAAGTACTATCTCTGCCCTTTGGAGCTATAAACTTTCCATATATATTTGCCTGAACTTACAGTCTTCTGTCTCAGTCAAATTGGAGGAAAAAAAAAAAAGTAAAAGAGAGAAAAAGAAGCAACTAAAAATGACTCTGTGATGTTTCTCATTCTGACTTAGAGTTTCCATAGTTCCATTACTTCAAATTTCTCTGATTTCTGGTTGTTTTGGGATTTATCTTTAATAATAGAAGTTAATAATAGAAACTTGTTAAAGAATAATTTTCTCTATTAGCTTCTAATGCTAAATATGACTCACTATTCAGTGCTACCTTTGATTCTACACTCCCTTCCTAAACAAACAGATGAGTGATTTATATAGTAGCAAATATGTTAAAAAATAAAGAATGGATATGAGTAAATAAATAAAATCATTAGAAAATTTAAAATAAGCATTACAATCTAAATTAAATTATTCCAGCACCAACATTAAAAAATGTCCATGTTAATTAAGACAAATTTTTAAATTATAGATGAGTGGAAATTAACGTATTAAGCTGAAAGTAAAGCACATGTCCACCATACAGTTTCAATAATTCAGTAATCAAAGAGGTACTTTTTTTTTTATTACTTTCATTGTTAGTGTATTAAGCAAGAATTACAGAAAAGTTGATACATAACTACATGAAAAAAAACTGCCTGTGTTCCTAATTACATTTTATCTCCAATTGAATGTTATTACCATTTAGTTTTCTGAAGCTAACCAGAATATATTTAATATTTTTTACATTTATATAATTTGAAAAGTTCATTTGTAGCACCTACATTTCAGGTTTTTAAATTTTTGATTTTTTACTATTTAATATAATTTCTTTCCACTAAGGAAATGATAAATTTCATTCTAAGTTCCTTATTCAAGACCAGATTCCTTCTTGAAGAAGAGAGGGTATGAGGAGAAGATGGCAGAGTACAAGGACCTCAACTCATTTCCTGTCACAAAAACAGCAAAATCACAACTCCTGTTGAAGGACTATCAACAAAAAAAGACCTGAATCTAGCAAAAATATATTCTATTTACAAAGACAAAGAAGAAGATACAATGAGACATTAGGAGAAGTTCATTTGTAATATGATAAAATTTCATACCTGCTAGGTGGGTGACCCACAAACTGGAAAATAATTATATCACAGTTCTCCCACACCAGTGGGAATTCTGAGCACCACATCAAGCCCCCTTGTGTGAGTGTCTGGCATCAGGAGGAGGAGCCTCTTGAGCATTTGACTTTGAAAGTCAATGGGGCTTGATCACAAGAATACCACAGGATTGGGAGAAACAGAAACTGAACTCTTGGAGGGCACACATTGTCCTGTGTGTACTGGGATCTAGGAAAAAAGCAAAGACTTCATAGGAGCTTGTGCCAGGCCAGCCTGCTGGTCTTGGACAGTCCCCTCAGGAGGCAAGGTGTGGCTGTGGCTCACTGTGGAGACAAGGAAACTGGTGGCAGAGGGGTACTTGGGTATACTCATTGGAGTGAACCACTCTAGAAGTCACTGTTTTGACACTGAGATCTGCTGCATCCAACAACCTGTAGGCTCCATGCTGGGGTACCTCACCCAGCAGCAGAAAGGCTGCTTAAAGTCTTCATGAGTCCACAGGAGCTTCTAAACACACTCCTTGACATGGCCCTGCCCATCAGAGGGGCAAGGTCCAACTTCACCCACCAGTGGCCAGACAGCAGTCCCTTGCACCAGGAAACCTGCCCAAACCTCTTAGACCAGTTTCACCTACCAAGAGTGATACACCAGAAGCAAGAGGTACTGCAGTTCTGCATCCTGTGATACCACAAACACAGAAAGTTACACAAAGTGATACAACAGAATAATATATTCCAGATGAAAGAACACCAATAAACTCCAGAAGAACAACCAAGTGAAGTAGAAATAGGCAATCTACCTGAAAAATAATTCAGAGTAATGATAATAAAGGTGATCCAAGATCTTGGAGAAAGGATGAAGGCACAGACCAAGAAGATACAGGAAATTTTTATAAGATGTAAAGAACAACAAAAACAGAAATAATTAAACAATATAATAATTGAATGAAAAATATACTGGAAGGAATCAATAGAAAAATAAGATGAAAGAATGGATAACTGAGCTGTAAGACATAATGGTGGAAATCACTGCAATGGAGCCAAATTAAAAAAAGAATTAAAAAAATGAGGATAATGCAAGAAACGTCTGGGATAACACTGAATGCACCAACATTTGCCTTATGGGGACCTCAGAAGGAGAAGAGAGATAGAAAGGGTCTCAGACAATATTTGAAGAGATAATATAATAGTTGAAATGTCCCCTAATATGGAAAGGGAAACAGTCACTCAAGTCCAGAAAGTGCAGAGTCCTGAGCAGGATAAATCCAAAAAGGAATATACTGAGAGACAGTATTGATCAAATTGAAAACAAAGTAAAAATAAATAAAGACAAAGTGTAAATAAATCAACAAGGGAAAAGCAACAAATAACATACAAGGAAATTCCCATATAGTTATTAACTGACTCCTCAGCAGACAATTTGCAGGCCAGAAAGGATTGGCATGATACATTTAAAGCGATGAAAACAAAAACCTACAACCAAAAATAGTCTACCCAGCAAGACTCCTGTCAGAATCAATGGAAAAATCAAAAGATTTACAGACAAGCCAAAGAGAAGAGAATTCAGTTCCACCAAACCAGATTTACAACTAATGCTAAAGGAACATCTCCAGAAAAACCCAAAAGTAGAAACAAGAAAATTTTGAATGAGAATCCTCACTGGTAAAGGCAAATACACAGTAAAGGTAGGAAGTCAGTCATAAAAAAAATATGACATCTAAACCAGCAATTGTGAGAAGAAGAGAGTACAAATGTAGAATATTCAAAATGAACTTGAAATTGAGAGACCAGCAACTTAAAACAAACTTGCATGTAAACTACTATGTTAAAACCTCATGGTAACTGAAAACCAAAAATCTACAATAGATGCAAACAAAAAATGAAAAAACAATTCAAACACAACACCAATGATAGTCATCAAATCAAAGGAGAAGAGAATAAAATAGGAAGGCAAGAAAAAAGACATACAAAAACAAATACAAAACAATTAACAACATGGCTATAAGAACATAGAAATCAATAATTACCTTAAATGTAAATGGATTAAGTGTTCCAACCAAAAGACATATACTGGCTGAGTGGATACAAAAATAAGACTCATAATATTTGTCTACAATAGACCCACATCAAATCTAGGGACACATACTGACTGAAAGTGATGGAACGGAAAAAAATATTTCATGCGAATGGAAATCAAGAGAAACCTAGAGTAGCATGATTCATACCAGACATAATAGACTGTAAAGAATGTTACAAGAGACAAAAAAGGACAGTACATAATGATCAAGGGATAATCCAAGAAGAAGATATTAACCATTATAGGAGCACTACCATATGTAAGGCAACTGTTAACAGCTATAAAGGAGAAATCAACAGTAACACAGAATTATTATGGGATTTTAAAAACTCACTTCTGCTTCATTGACTACACTAAAGCCTTTGACTGTGTGGACCACAACAAACTGTGGAAAATTATTAAAGAGATGGAAATACCAGATCACCTAACCTGCCTGTTAAGATACTTGAATGCAGGTCAAGAAACAACAGTTAGAACCTGACATGGAACAATGGACTGGTTCCAAATTGGGAAAAGATTATGTCAAGGCTGTATATTGTGACCCTGTTTATTTAACTTATATGCAGTGTACATCATGCGAAATGCTGGGCTGGATGAAGTACAAGCTCGAATCAAGATTGCCAGAAGAAATATCAATAACCTCAGACCTGCAGATGACATCACCCTTATGAGAGAAAGTGAAGAAGAACTAAAGAGTCTCTTGATGAAGGTGAAAGAGGAGAGTGAAAACCTGGCTTAAAACCCCACATTCAAAAGTGAAGATCATGACATCCAGTCCCATCACTTCATGGCAAATAATTGGGGAAACAATGAAAACAGTGAAAGACTTTACTTTCTTGGCTTCCAAAATCACTGCAGATGGTGGCTGCACCCACAAAATTAAAGACTCTTGCTCCATGGAAGAAATGTTATG
Organism: Odocoileus virginianus; assembly: GCF_023699985.2. NCBI lineage: Eukaryota > Metazoa > Chordata > Mammalia > Artiodactyla > Cervidae > Odocoileus > Odocoileus virginianus. The sequence continues at coordinate 22,151,573 of NC_069687.1, read as the reverse complement.
ACCAACCTAGACAGCATATTAAAAAGCAGAGACATTACTTTGCCAACAAAGTCCATCTAGTCAAAGCTATTGTTTTTCCAGTAGTCATGTATGAATGTGAAAGTTGGACCATAAAGAAGGCTGAATGCCTTAGAGCTGTAGTGTTGGAGGAGACTCTTGAGAGTTCCTTGAACTGCAAGATCAAACCAGTCAATCCTAAAGGAAATCAACCCTGAATATTCATTGGAGCGACTGATATTGAAGCTGAAACTCCAATACTTTGGCCATCTAATGCAAAGAGCCAAATTATTAGAAAAGACTCTGATTCTAGGAAAGATTGAAGGGAGGAGGAGAAATGGGCAACAGTGAATGAGATGGTTGGATGGCATCACTGACTCAATGGACATGAGTTTGAGCTAGCTCTGGGAAATGGTGATGGACAGCTAAGCCTGGCATGCTGCAGTCCACAAGGTTGCAAATAGCTGGACACAACGACCACAATACCCCGCTTACATTGATGTACAGATCATCCAGATAGAAAATCAATATACACAGCCCTTAAATGACTAATTATGTCCAATGGGCTTAATTGTCATCGATAGAGCATTCCATCTGAAGAGGTGCAGAATACACAAACTTCTAGACTGCACAGAGAACATTCTCCGGGATAGGTCCATTCTGGGACACAAAGCAAGTCTTGGTAAATTTAAGAAAGTTGAAATTATATCAAGCATCTTTTCCAACCACAACATTATGATATTAGAAGTCAACTAAAAGAAAAAAATATGTGGAAAACACAAACATTTGAGGATAAGTAAGGTTCTACTCAACATCCAATAGAACATTGAAGAAATCCAAGAGGAAATTTTAAAAAATTCCTAGAGACCAATGAAGAAAAATAAAATCTCCCAAAACCAATGGGATGCAGTAAACGCAGTAATAAGAGGGAATTTTACAGCAATATAATCTTACCTCAGGAAATAATAATAATAAAAAAACCCCAAACACCTAAAGCAGTCAGAATAGAACAAGCAACATTCAAAGTTATCTGTAGGAAACAAATCATAAAAGATCAGAGCAGAAAGAAGAAATCAAGACAAAGGGAATTGTAGAAAACTTCAATGAAACTAAAAGCTGTTTTTTGGAAAAAAAAAAAAAAAGTGGTAAACGTTTAGCCATGCTTATCATGAAAAAAGAAATGGACAAGTTCTTAGAAAGGTACAATGTCTCAAAATTGAGCCAGGAGAAATCGAAAATATGAACAGACCAGCCACAAACACTGAAATTGAAACTGATTTAACAACTCCCAACAAACAAAAGTCCAGGACCAGACTGCTTCACAAGAGAATTCTATCAAACAATTAGAGAAAATTTAAAACCTATTCTTCTGAAACTCTTTAAAAAATTTGCATAAGAAGGAGCACTTCAAAACTCCTTCTACAAGGCCACCATCATCCTCATACCAAAGCCAGACAAAGATATCGCAAAAAAGAAAATTACAGGCCGATATCACTGATAAATATAGATACAAAAATCCTCAGCAAAATAACAGCAAACTGAATACAGAACATATTAAAAGCATCATACACATCATACACACACACAATGACCAAGTGGCATTTATGCCAAGGATGCAAGATTTCTCTAGTATATACAAATCAATACCACATTAATATACTGAAGAATGAAAATCATACACTAATCTCAATAGATTCCAAAAGAGCTTTTAACAATATTCTACATCCCTTTAGGATAAAACTTCTCCTGAAAGTGGGAATAGAGGGAACACACCTCAAGATAATAAAGGTCATATATGAAAACCCTCATCTAAACATCATACTTAGTGGAGAAAACTTGAAATTACTTCTAAACTTGGGAAAGAGACAAGGTTGTTCACTGTCACCACTTTTATTCAACATAGTTTTGGAAGTTCTAGATACAGCAAGCAGAGAAGAAAAATAAATAAAGAGAATTCAAATTGGGAAAGAAAAAAGAAAGCTGTCATTGTTTCCAGGTGACAAGATGCTATGCATAGTAAATCCTAAAGATGCTGCAAGAAAACTACTAGAGTTCATCAGTGATTTTGGTAAAGTTGCAGAATGCAAAATTAATACACAGAAATCCTATGCACTAACAATAAAAGATCAGAAAGAGAAATTACGGAAACTGTCCCATATACCATTTCATTGAAAATAATAAAATAACTAGGAATAATCCTACCTGAAGAGACAAAAGATTTGTACTCCACAACCTGCAAGATGTTGATAAAAGAAATTCAAGATGACAGAAACAGATCAAAAGGTGTACCAAAAGGTATACCATATTCTTGAAAGTACCAGTATTGTCAAAATGACTGTATTGCCCGAGACAACCTACAGATTCAATGAAATTCCTATCAAATAATCAATGACATTTTTTGCAGATCTGGAACAAATAAAACTTTTAGATTTGTGTGGAAGCACAGATGTCTCTGAATAAGCAAAACAATCTTGGTAAAGAAAAATGGAGCTGGAAAAATAAGGCTCCCTAACTTTGAAGTATACTGTAAAGTTAGTGTCATCAAAACAATATGATACTAGAACAAAGACAGACTTATAAATTCAAAGAAACAGAATAGAATTCTCAGATATAAACCCACATAACTATAGTCAATTAATCTATGACAAAGGAGGCAAGAATATAAAATGGAAAATGACAGTCTCTTCAATGATGCTGGGAAAACTGGACAGCCACATGTAAGAGAAGGAAATTAGAACATTCTCTAACACCATACACAAAAATAAATTTAAATAAAATTAAAGATTTAAATATAAAACCATATACCATAAAATTTTTCAAAGAAAACATAGGACACATTTTTTAATATAAATTGCAACAATATCTTTTTGGAGCACCTCCTAGAGCAATGGAAATAAAATAAGTAAATAAATAGGACCTAATTAGACTTAAAAGCTTTGACCCTCAAAGCAAATCATAAAAAGACAAAATGACAACATAGAATGGGAGAAAATATTTTCAAACTGTAAAACGGGATTAATCTCCAAAATATACAAACAGCCCATAGAGCTCAATATTAAAAAAATAGAGTAAAAATAAAAACCATAAAAATTGGCAGAATATCTAAATAGACAGTTCTCCAAAGAAAGTTTACAAATGGCCAAAAGGCACATGAAAATATGCTCAATAATGCTAGCTGTTGCTGCTGCTGCTGCTGCTAAGTTACTTCAGTCGTGTCCGATTCTGTGCGACCCCGTAGAGGGCAGCCCATCAGGCTCCCCCGTCTCTGGGATTCTCCAGGCAAGAACACTGGAGTGGGTTGCCATTTCCTTCTCCAATGCATGAAAGTGAAAAGTGAAAGTGAAGTCGCTCAGTCGTGCTGTTAGAGAAATGCAAATGAAATCTACAATAAGGTGCCATACCACACCAGTCAGAATGGCCAGCATCAAAAGTCTGCAAATAGTAAATGCTTTAGAGGATGTGGAGAAAAGGGAACACTTCTATTTTGTTGCTGGGCATGTAAATTGGTACAACCACTTTCTGAGAGCAGTATGAAGATTCCTTACAAAGCTAAAAATTCATATCATATGAATTCATATAAAATTAAAAATATAAAATATAAAAATTCATTCATATCATAAATATCATATGATCCTGCAATTTCACTCCAAGGCATATATCCAGAGAAAAGCGTACTTTGAAAAGATACACATAGCACCAATGTTCATTATAGCACTATTTACAATAGCCGAGACATGACAGCAACCTAAATGACCATCAGCTGATTAATGGATATGAAGACATGATACAAGTATACAATGGAATATTACTCAGCCATAAAATATTAAATATTGTCTTTAACAGCAACATGGATAAACTTGGATATCATCATATTAAGTAAGACAGAGGAAGGCAAATATAATATCACTTATGTAGGACATCTCAAAAATGATACAAATGAACTTATTTACAAAACAGAAGCAGAATCACAGGTTTTGCAAACAAATTTATGGTTACCAAAGGAAAAGGTGGGGGAGGGGTGGAGTGTAAATTAGGAGGTTTGGATCTTCCCAACCCAGGGATTGACTCAGTGTTTCTGGCATCTCCTGCACTGGCAGGTGGATTCTTTATCACTGAACTGCATTTAACATATAGACACTACTATATATAAAATAGATAACCATCAAGGGCCTACTACATAGAACAGGGAATTGTACTCAATGCAATATAATAACCTATGTGGGAAAAGGATCTAAAAAACAATAGATTTAAGTATATGTACAACTAAATCATTTTCCTTTATACCTGATATTAGCACAATATTGTAAATCAAGTATGCTCTACTATAAAATAAAATTTTAATTAAAAAATGTGAGAGCATGAAATCCATGAGGTCTCTCATTGTGTGACTAGCTAAGTTTGAATGTCTCAATTTGTTTTTAATCATGTTGTTTTCTGATGTTGAATTGTATGAGCTGTTTGTTGTTGTTGTTTAGTTGCTAAGTCATATCTGACTTTCTCTTTTGTGACCCCATGGATTATAGCCCACCAGGTTCCTCTGTCCTTGGGATTTCCCAGGCAGGAATACTGGAGTGGGCTGCCATTTCTTTCTCCAGGGGATCTTCCCAACTCAGGGATCAAACTCACGTCCCCTGCATTAGCAGAAGATTCTTTACCACTGTGCCACCAGGGAAGCCCATGGACTTTTTATATATTATGGATATTAACCCCGAAAAGGTCAAATGGTGCCTATCTTTTGCAAATATTTTCTCTTATTTAGTAGGTTGTCTTTCACTTTATTTATGGTTTCTTTTGCTGTGCAAAAAATTTCAAGTTTAACTAGATCCCATTTGTTTAGTTTTGCTAGAATTTTAATGATTGAGGATTTAAATATTTTAAACAATTCAGAAGGAAAACAAAATATAGATATTCCCTGATACCATTTCTGATTTCTTTAGTAATTGCATGTTGTTAGATAGACACTGGTACCATGAGGGGAAAAATATGTTCTGAAGATTTTACATATTACCTATTTATGATGAAATTTTGTTAAATTATCACTGTAACAAATAATGAAAATAGCATACCCTAGTGGTTAAAAAACAAAGACTCACTTTTAACTGTGAATCTACCTCCTTTGAGAAATGTTTAATTAGATAAAGATATTTGTATCTCAGAGTCTTATTTTCTTTATTTGAAAATTACTTTTTCAGAGAAAATCTTATATTGCAGATTACCTGTTAAATGTTGTATGAAGTGTAATAACAAAAATGTCCAAAGATTGACATATGACATTGGAGTATGATAGAACTACAAGTGTATCTATTTTATTTTTCAACAATCATGCATTCTTCAATGCTGACTTGAAAATAAGAATTATTCATGTTTCTAAAGCTATTTTCCCATTGATAAATATCAATTGGAAGAATAACATTTCCAAGCAGGGTGAGAGAAATCTGTAATTCATACCTATAATATTCTACTGCAGAAGAAAGCCTGAAATTATTTTTTAAATGACTGTTAAGGATATCTCATACGATGAAAGAAATTTGTGTGTGTGTGTGAAAATACTATTTTTAACTTTATTTACTTTATAGATTCTAGAAATTCATCTCTAAGTTGCCTATTCATAGAACAAATTTGTAGAGCACACCTAATAAAAAACAAAAGTACATAAAACCCAATCATCTATTGTAAATTATGAAAAGGCCAGGAGGAATTTGAAGGCTCATAGCCATCAAGGTACAGAATCTTAATGGAGTTAACAGGAGCTCAGCCGATTTAGATTTTCAAAGACCACTTGATAAAAAACTGACAAAATAAAATTTAAAGAATTTACCTTTTTGAGTAATGAAATTTTCTATTTTCTATTAGGGAACATGATTTTTATATGAACTGTATATTTTGATAGTGTTTTTTATTTTTTTGGATAGGAAACAATTCACTTTAAAATAACTGAAATAAAGTACGTGCTGCTGTCCATGGGGTCTCACAGAGTCGGACATGACTGCAGCGACTTAGTATGCATGCATGCATTGGAGAAGGAAATGGCAACCCACTCCAGTATTTTTGCTTGAAGAATCCCAGAGACGGAGGAGACTGGTGGGCTGCTGTCTATGAAGTCACACAGAGTCAGATATGACTGAAGTGACTTAGCAGCAGTAGCAGCAGTACTTGCATAGTTTAATATAAATCCTTGTGTTTTTTCATGTTACTCTCCTTAACTGATGTGAAATTTTGCAAATTTTCATTACCCCTAAAAATAATAATAATGTAGCTGTCACATATATCTTTTACCTTTTGAACAGTTAACATGTATTAGTTGACCAAAACGTTCATTCAGATTTTTCCATAAAATGTTACAGGAAAACCCAAACAAAATTTTTGTCCAACCCAATAGACAGCTTTTTATTTCCTGAAGTAGGCTGTGAATTTTCCAGGAACACAAAAACTGCTTCATATGTTTTCATCTATGACAAACTTCCTCCTCATCTTCATTGTCAAGGATGGGCAGCTTTTGCTGCATAGAAGTGGACCCCTAAATCTCAGTGCTAACCAGTGTGAAGATTGATTTACCAGAGTCCTATGGTAACTCGGGGCTCTGAACTTCTGTTTATTTATTTACTTATTTATTTTTGGCTGTGCTGGGTCTTCTTTGCTTCATTGGCTTTTCTATAGTTGTGGCCAGTTGGGACTGCTCTCTAGCTGCAGTGCACTGGCTTCTCATTGTTGTGGCTTCTTTTGTGGAACACGGGCTCTAGGGCAGGCATGCTTCAGCAGTTACTGCATGTGGGCTCTGAGGTTGCAACTTCCAGGCTCTGGAGCAGGGCTCAAGAGTTGCGAAGCACAGACTTAGTTGCTTCGCGGCATGCGGAATCTTCCTATACCAGGGATCTAGCGCATGCCTCCTGCACTGTCAGGCAGATTCTTCACCACCGAGCTACCAGACTCTGAACTTGTATATTTTATAACACCATCTTCATCATGTGCCTTCACAATTCCTTGCCAAGGAAAGAGTAATCTAGAGGTGTACACACAGAATATGTTAAAGTCAGGCATGGTGGTGTCTTACATCACAGACTTGTCTTACATCAATTTTGCCTACATTCCATTGGGTCAAGTTCAATCATAGAGCCCCAACTTCAGAGTAAGGGTCAAAAATCTAAAATCTCAAATATTCATGATTTACATAATGAAAATATACTTCTGTCTTATACCACAGTAGATTGTATATAGAGTAGGAAAGTGTCTTCCCCAAGCAGTGATTCAGGAACATTGCCATTTCCACTCTGTGGCTGAAGCCATGAACATCATCAGAGTTCTTTATATTTTACATATCGGTAGGGGAAAAGAACAAAATTATGCACAAATAAGTTTTATGGGCCAAGCTGGAAGAGTTTTAGTCACTTCTGCTCTCAACTCACTGACTGGAACAGATTCACTTGAACTGATGTAAATGTACATGAGATGAGATATATTTGAACTCTGTATCTATGAACAAACAAAACCTAGATAGTGATGAGTCCTGGCAGTTGTTTTACACCCCATTTTTAGGAACAAATCATGGAATAGAGAGCTTAGCTAACAACTTATTCAATATCAAACAGAAAATGACCAAAAAATAATAATAATTTTAATCCATGAAATTTACCTTCATCATCTGTGCTCCTATCCACTGTACTATTTTTCATGCTTTCAATCTAATGCAAATATTCAATGCATGTTTCTTAAATAAATGACTGCAGAATAGATAAAATTTGCCCAGAATCATCTGCTTTTATCTTTATTAAATGACTAGATGTACAATGGATTTTACCCAGATATTTGACATAAAGCCCGTTATTTTTGGTTTCCATTTGCTGACATTTTAACACCACTGGTAAGGCATTGCCCGGAAATGCTGCAATATTGTATTACCTGGAAAATATTTTGTAGATATTTAGTTTTATATCAATAGTGTTCCCCCATTCCCCTTTTGAAAATTAGCTGTTCAGCCTTGGATCTGCGGATTAAGATTCCTTATCTTCACCTTCTTTTGTTACACCAGATCACCTTCAAAATGCAGATTGACAAAGTTAGAGTTAAGCTTGTTTCTCTGATCAGTTGAGGCAGTCCTCACAGAGGACAGAATCACAAAAAATGTTTATGTGAAAATTGAGAAAAAGAACATAGTGGATTATTGAACACTTCTACATTAACTTTGGAGAAAGCCAATCTAGGACTGGGTTCCTCTAAAAGAAAAAATCTAAACTGAAAAAAGAGAAGCTAACTTTTACATGGAATAGGAAATAATTTTTAAAACATCTTATTTCCCTGCCTTAACTGCATGGAAATTGCTGTACCGTTAATGGTCTGTGAATCTTTAATTACAGATAAATGTTCATGTTAGTATCCGTCCTCAGGGCAAAATGCAAACACATTATATCACAAGAGAAGCAAAGAAATGAATTTATGCTTTAATGAGCTGTGCAGTCTTATTATTCACCTAATATAATACGACACTTTGACTTTGCAGTGGAAACAAACTGGGAATATGAGGTTCAATTTGTATTCGGGGAGATTGTTTACTCTGAAAATTTATCCAATGAATAGTTTTTTTTTCTTTTATATCTGAAGACTTCCTTTTATTGTTTTCCCTTTCTATTTTTAAGTAGTTTAAAGTAATTATTTGAGAATTAAACATTAATTTTCTCTCTAATCTGGAGGGAAATTATTCATGGAAAAAAAATCATATTAGGTTTGTCATTTCACTGTGACACTGTGTGTTTTGATATCCATATATGAACAAGCAAAATCAGACTTAACAATTGCCCCAAATGTTAATGCCCTGTCCATTTAATGAAGTACTTTTCATTATGAAACATCACCATATTTAATTGAGCATTTAATTCATGAGTTGTTACCCTGATGGTTGTCTGGTGATTTATATCCAATCCTCACACCAAAGCTAGAAGATAGTGTCAGTTTAAATGAGTGATCAAAATTCAAACCTTTTAAAAGAGGAAATCAAACATGTCTAGTAGGTAAGCTAGTATAGTTGTTTATGGCATTGCATATTCTCCAAGTGACTGCATGTGGGAGAAGGAAAGGATGAAGGTAGTAAATGAAGTTTATAAATATTCATAGGTAATATGGGAAATTAGATATTAAAGGGTCACAAATATTAAATTTGTGGCTTCCTTTGTGGCTCAGCTGGTAAAGAATTTGCCTGTAATGTGGGAGACCTGGGTTTGATCCCTGGGTTGGGAAGATCCCCTGGAGAAGGAAAGGCTACCCACTCCAGTATTCTGGCCTGGAGAATTCCATGGTCTGTATAGTCCATGGGGGTGCAAAGAGTTGGACATGACTGAGCACTTTCATTTTCAATATTAAATAACTAATCAAAGTTTTATTAATCAAAGTAGAAGATAAAACCTATATGCCGAAGCTATGCCAACAGTTTTATAATGCAGATGATTATTTGCTTTTTTCAAGTGCAAGGAAAAAATCAACATTTTCATCTTCCTGAAGTTTATTTGAAAATAGCCAAGGGAACATGCAGCTTCAAACCTAAGTGAAGCAGTGGGATTTTTGTAGTTAGCACTGAGGAAGAAAAATCAGTTCTGGGAAAATAAAAATTAACACCACCTATAAAAAATACTTGAAACGTTTGATGTTTTTCATATTATGTAGATACTATAACTCCAGTTTCAATCTAAGGAGTGTGAAACTCAAGGATTGTAAGTAACTTTATTCATTCAAAATGTATTTCTTGAGTTCTACTGTGCTGCTGCTGGTGCTGCTAAGTGGCTTCAGTCGTGTCCGACTCTGTGCGACCCCGTAGAGGGCAGCCCACCAGGCTCCCCCGTCCCTGGGATTCTCCAGGCAAGAACACTGGAGTGGGTTGCCATTTCCTTCTCCAGTGCTAGAGACTGCTATGAAGTTAGAAGCATAGTGGTAATAAAGTTAATCTGTTCTAACCTCAAGGATCAACACAAACAATCTCCAGACTGTTTCCTTAATTTAAATTATATTAGTGGCTCAGCAGTAAAGAATCTGGCTGCAATGCAGGAGACCATCTGCCTAGGCAGGAGAGGCGGGTTCAATCCCTGAATTGGAAGATTCCCTGGATAAAGAAATGGCAACCTGCTCCAGCATTCTTGCCTGGGAAACCTTATGGACAGAGGAGCCTGGCAGGCTAGAGTCCATTGGATCGCAAGAGTCCTACACGACCTAGTGACTAAAGCACAAATTCAAAAAAGAGAAGTAGAAGATGCTATGAAAAGTATAAACCAAGAGTCTGATTTTGCATTTATAGTTGTTTAGTCACTCAGTCATGTCCAACTCTTTGCAACCCCATGGACTGGAGCATGCCAGGCTTCCCTGTCCTTCACCACATCCCAGTGCTTGCTCAAACTCATGTCGTTGAGTCAGTGATGCCATCCAACCATTTCCTCCTCTGTCTTCCCTTCTCCTCCTGTCTTCAATCTTTCCCAGCATCAGAGTCTTTTCTAATGAGCCAGTTCTTGGCATTGGGTGGCCAAAGTATGCGAGCTTCAGCTTCAGCTTCAGCTTCATCAGTCCTTCCAATGAATATTCAGCTGTGATTTCCTTTAGGATTGACAACTTTGATCTCCTTGCCATCCAAGGGACTCTAAAGAGTCTCTCCAACACGACAGTTTATGAGCATCAATTATTTGGCATTCAGCCTTCTTTATGGTCCAACTCTTACCCCCATACATGACTACTGGAAAAACCATAGCTTTAACTAGATGGACCTTTATTGGCAAAATAATGTCTCTGCTTTTTAATGTGCTATCTAGGTTTGTCACAGATTTGTTCCAAGGAGCAAGTGTCTTTTAATTTTAATTTTTTATAGGTGCCAAGAAAAACATGTGTGAAGAATTACAATTTAAGAGGTCACTTATAATGTATATATTTATTTAATTACATGCCTGTCTGTGTGTGTGCTAAGTTGCTCCAACTCTTTGCCACCCTATGAAATGTAGCCCTGCCAGGCTACTCTGTCCATGGGATTCTCCAGACAAGAATATTGGAGTGGGTTTCTGTGCCCTCCTTCAGGGGATCTACCTGACCCAGGGATTGAAGCAGAGTCTCCTGTGGCTCGTATTTTACAGGTGGATTCTTTACCACTGAGCCACTGGGGAAGCCACTTAATTACATATACATATGAGAAAAATGGAGAAGGAAATGGTAACCCACTCCAGTATTCTTGCCTGGAAAATCTCTTGGATGGAGAAGCCTGGTGGGCTACAGTCCATGGGGTCGCAAAGAGTCGGACATGACTGAGTGATTTCACTTTGATTTCACTTCATGAGAAAAATGAAGAGATGGGAAGAGAGAAAAAGAAAGGCAGAGAAAGAAGGAGACACAAAAAGAGAGACAGAGAGATTTATGATAATACTACTTCTGCATTTGTTTCTGATCCAGTGAAAACTGGGCGGCATGGCTAATTGAGAATAAGGGCACAATTCATACTCCATTGCTGTTTAAGGCAGAATAGAGAAAATAGCTTAGACTAGGAAAATGTAATTACTGTCTCTTTATCCTAGAAGCACCTTAAGCACCCAGTAAAAGTTGATGAAAATGATTCATGGGGAAAGTTTTCACATTATATTTGTGAGAGCACCATATCAACATGCATTCATATGACGAGTGAATTAATCTATAAAGTATACTGTACTTTTGAAACATATGAAAAAGGATCTTAAATACTAACATAGTCATGAATATTCATTTTGTACCTACTCTACTTTGAAAATTAGTATTTTCATTCTACTTCAACCATCCACATTCACTACTTCTACTTTGTAATCATCCTAAACTAAAATCTTTGTTCTAGTGACTTCTCTTTTCCTTACATTCAAAAAGATGGCAGTTTCCCTTCTCTTATCTGAATGGTCACCACTGACTGGAAAACAATGACCATTTTAATTTCTTATACTGATCACATTTCCTCTTTCTCTAGTTTTTCATTCCTAAATTTGATAAACTATTGTCAGCATCTTAATTCCAGGATGCATATTTAGGGACATGATTATCAGTTTTATTAACCTCATTGCAATTCTTTCCCTCAATCTTACATGAAATTTGCATGTTCATTGTACTCACTTATGCATCCAATCTGTCTATAAAACATGTCTATAAAACATGTATATCAACATCTAAATATTCCTTGAAACAATGTAGCATCTCATAGCAAATGAATAGATGAATTTATCTCAGTTTAAACTCGTAATTTCATTGATTTATGGAAGTAAACATTATAAATCACACAATATATGCTAACCTGGCTTAGAAAAAAACACAATATAAAAATGTTAGAAATAAAAGAGACCAGAGAATTTTATAACCATCAAACATTGACATGTAGAAATAAAGCTGAACATATAGGAATATGTATAGCTTTAAAAGCATATTATTTGAATTTAATTATTTAATTATTGAATAAATTATTTGATTTAATCTATACCAGTATGTGCATATTTTATTCATATTAATTTTATTTTTCATTTTTCCTCTTTTCAAAATAACTTAAATCTATTTGGCTATTTATTCACCAAACAAATATTTGTTAAATGATTATTTGTTTCAAATGTTCTTCCATGTGTTAGTTCTAATAGAAAAATATATAATAAATAAGTAGGTAGCATATATTGAATGTTAGTGTCAAGAGACAATGTGAAATTTTAGCCAGAAGAATATATAGCTGTGGCAAGTGATGTTTTCCAGTTATAACTACAACTGTCTCACTTATTCTACATGCCACTTCACAATATGATGTTATCACCTTGCTTTTGAAAGATGGTGCATGTGTAGGCCACATCCTCATGAATTTTGGTGAGTCTGAGACTAGTTTAACCAAAATAATACCTTAAAAATGAGAATATGTGGTTTTGCAATCAGAGCCACAATAAGGATTTCAGTTTGACCATCAGGACACTAGCTTTTTGAACTCTGTGCTTTCTTTATAATAAGTCTGATTATACCACTGTCCCTTTGTTGTGAGCAAGTTCAGAGCATGTGGGTAGTGACCTGCAGGTCCTCTGACTGAAAATATGATTTGAGAGCCAACTGAAAGATGTGTGTGATTAAAGATACTTGCAGATGATTTCCTTCCACAAACTTCAAGGTGTGGATAAACCAATCTTGGCTTGCTCTATTCAAATCCCCCACCCTCATGGAAATCTGTGAGCTTAATAAGTGGTGATTTTATGCATATATATATATATATGCATATATAGATAGATAGATAGATAGATTGCAGTATATATATATATATAGATAGATAGGTTGCAATAACTATAAAATGGGATCTTAAAATTTTAGATAGGCTGACCAGAGAAGAATGGCATTTAAGTTTTTGCCTAAGATAAAATCTTAGATTACCAAGTGGAGTTATCATCTGAATTCATAAAAGATAAAATATTGAAAAATTATTGAGGACACCAATAGTATATAATAGTAGTATAGCATTTACTTTTTCTTTTAATGGTAAATTTTAGAAGTATTCTTTTTAAAAATGTACCTTAAAATATTCAGGTAAAAGTAAATTTCCACATGAAAAACAACAACAAAAAAGATGATTAGGAAATGGTAATTTATCTTTGTGAGACTTTATGATTTATATTACTGTAACCTATATTGCCTGGAATGCAGGAGACGCAGGAGACATGGGTTTGATCCCTGGGTCAGGAAGATCCCCTGGAGGAGGGCCCGTCAACTCACTGCCGCATTCTTGCCTGGAGAATCCCATGGACAGAGGATCCTGGTGGGCTACAGCCCATAGAGTTGCACAGAGTAGGACACAACTGATTGTGATTGTATTCACACCACACAATCAATAAATAGAGAAAAAGAGTGAAATTAATTTTTAATCTCCTCCCTTGCATTTTTCATGTTCTCTGGTTATAATAATCTATGCTTAATATTTATCTTTAGTTTCTAATTTTTTTCCTTATTTTTTATTGAGGTATAATTGACATATTATATTGGTACAAATGTAATTGTGGTTTTGGACCGTGAATTTTAAATCTTCATAACTAGGCTCAAACACATCTTTATTAATCAAAATATGAACAATTGCAGTCAACACAATTTTGCCATTGAGAAATAATCTTATTTATTGTTGTAGTGTAAAAATTCCATAGCTTGTAATTCAGTGAACTCTTGGAAAGCATTTCTGCCTGCTGCTGGTTGTAGAAGCATTTTCCCTGAAAAAAATTGTTGAGATGCTTGAAGAAGTGGTAGTTAGTTGGCAAGAGGCCAGGTGTATATGGCAGATAAGGGAAAACATTTTAGCCCAATTTGTTCAACTTTGGAAGAATTGATTATGTGATGTGCAGTCAGGTGTTTCTGTGGAGAACTGGGCCATTTCTAGGGACCTGTGCTGGCCACAGGTTTCACTGCATCTCATCAATTTGCTGAGCATACTTCTCAGATGTAATGGTTTCATTGGGATTCAGAAAGCTGTAGTAGATGAGACAGGCAGCAGACTGCCAAACAGTGACCATGACCTTTTTTGGTTCAAGTTTGGCTTTGGGAAGTGCTTTGGAGCTTCTTCTCAGTCTAACCACCAACCTAGTCATCACCAGTTGTATGATATCCACAGTTCATTGCACATCACAATCAGGTTGAGAAATGGCTCATTGTTGTTGCATAGAAAAAGAGATGAAACTCCAAAATGACATTTTATTTTTTTGATTTGTGGTTGGCTCATGGGGTTCCCCAGGTGGCCGAGACAGTAAAGAATCCACCTGCAATGCAGGAGACCAGGTTCAATCCTTGGGTTGGGAAGATTCCCTGGAGGAGGAAATGGCAACCCACTCCAATATTCTTGCCTGGAGAATCCTATCAACAGAGGAGCCTGGCAGGCTACAGTCCAGGGTCACAAAGAGTTGGACATGGCTGAGTGCCTAATACACACACATACACACACACGCATACACACACACATACACACACAGTTCATGAAGGACCCAGTTGTGCAGCTTTTTCACCTTTCCAATTTGCTTCCAGTGTTGAATGACCGTAAACTAGTCCAAGTTGAGTTCTTCAGCAAATTCTTACAAGAGGATCAGCTTTGACAACTTCTTATGAGAGGATCAGCTTTGACAATCCTCTCAATTGGTAACTGTCAAATTCTGATGGCCAACGAATATGCTTCTCATTTTTGAGGCTCTTGCCTCCTTTGCAAAATTTCTTGAACCACCACTGCACTATATCCATTAGCAGTTCCTGGGCCAAATGTGTTGTTGATGTTGGGAATTGTCTCCACTACATTACAATCCATTTTGAACTCAAATAAAAAAAATTGTTTGAATTTACTTTTTTTGTCTAACATCATTTCCATAGTCTAAAATAAATATAAAATACACAGCAGGCAATGTCATAGAAATGTGCATTAAAATGATGTATAACATACCACATTTATTTAAGAATGTATTCCAGTATCAAACAGCAAATTTCAACAATGAAAAACTGCAATTACTTTTGCACCAACCCAATATGTTAGCTTCAGGTATACAAAATTAATGATTCAAGTTCATAATATTTTTATGATATATTTTTGATGTCTGTCATAATATAACTTGGGAGGACCTTTTCCATGCACTAACCTAATTGTATATATTACAATTTTCTTTGAAGGACAAAATGTTATTATCTGAAGGAAGAAAACATTAAGGCAAATTTTTAATAGTATGTATTATTAATTTCTGTAGCTACACAATATGGAAAACATGCATTGTATGGATTCCATTTCATAAAATGCTCTATAAAATAATTGGTTTACATCATTTAATTATCATTGTGTAAAAAAAAAGAAAAAACAAAGTTCTGTAGCTTACAATCAACTACTACTATTTGTTATAAATTGAGTTTCCCATGGCTGGGATAATTTAGTTTGGGCCCAGTTTATTTTGGACTTGCTCAGTTATCGGTGGTTGGCTGGATCTGAAATTTACTCAGAGGTCTATTCTAAGCTGAGCTTTCTTAGGGCATCTCTGCTGATGCTTCTCTGCTTCAGTTGTCGTTTATCCTTTTCTCTGGGCAACCAGACATATCATGTTCTTATCATGAGGACATCAGTAGCTCAAGAGCTAGTGAGTCTAATCTTGCTAATGCTTCTCAAGACACTAGTAGTGTCAGGTCATATTGATCCCAACAAGTCACAAACCAAGCCCAGGGACAGAGAATTAAAATTACCCACAGTGGGAGAGCCCTGAAAACTTACACAGAAAAATGCCTGGATAGCAGTGGTGAAAACTGGGTCATTAATGAAATTTAAGCGAAATCTGTACATAATGTCAAATTAGTCTCCCAAATTCTGTCTTTTCTCATTTCCACCTGCTTTTGATTTTCAATGTCATATTTTCTTTCTATCAGTTCAGTTCAGTACAGTTCAGTCTCTCAGTCGTATCTGACTCTTTGCAACCCCATGAATCGCAGCACACCTGTCCTCCCTGTCTATCGCAAACTTCTGGAGTTTACTCAAACTCATGCCCATCGAGTTGATGATGCCATCAGCCATCTCATCCTCTGTCGTCCCCTTCTCCTCCTGCCCCCAACCCCTCCCAGCATCAGGGTCTTCTCCAATGAGTCAACTCTTCGCATGAGGTGGCCAAAGTACTGGAGTTCTTTCTATACATGTTATCAAAAATGTCTTTAAATATTCAAGAATAAGTGATTCAGACTTCCCTGACAGCTCAGTTTGTAAAGAACCTACCTGCAATGCAGGAGACTCCAGTTTGATTCCTGGTTTGGGAAGATCCCCCCGCGAAGGGATAGGCTACCCACTCCAGTATTCCTGGGCTTCCATTGTGGCTCAGCTAGTAAAGAATCCCCCTACAATTCAGAAGACCTGAGTTGGAAAGATCCCCTGGAGAAGGGAAAGGCTACCCACTCCAATATTCTGGCCTGGAGAATTCCATGCACTTTGAGTTGCAAAGATTCAGACATGACTGAGTGACTTTCAATAAAATAAATGATTCAATAAAATTTACATTTTATTTTCCACAGAGTTAATTCCATTTTAATAGGTAAAGGTGTTTATATAAATGTATGAACGTAAATGTTCAGAAATCAGCTAGTAAGTTTTGAAGGGTTTAGGAATTAGCTTTATTCCTCTTGGTTGTGGACAAACTATGTGTTATTTGTAAACAGCCACAAATGATAACTTGAAGTTAATTTTTTGGTCCCACTTATTAAACAAATAATGAAAATAATAGACATTAGTTTATTATCCTAACTGCTTTTGTAGTAGTGACAAAATGTACACAAAGCAAATGAATATTCTGGTACTATGTATATTCTCACTTAATAATTTCTAGGTCAAAGTAAGCATTTTAGTTAAAATATATTTAATCTGTAAAGTTTGTGTCACACAACAAATTGACAATAAAAAAATCTCTAAGACTGCCCATCTTTGTTAAAATATACTGCATATCAAGTGACTAAAATTTGAATAATTATGTTACTCTCGAATTACCATAATACTATTAATATTTCTAGATGTCAGATTTACATCATTGAATAATGTATTTTCCATTTTTAGTGGATTACATGTCATTTTAAAGTTTTTTTCTCAACAATAACAAAATGTGATAGATTTATGCTACTTCATACTATTTACTAGATGTTTCTAAGGCATAGTTTAAAGATGTACTGTGTGTATTAGATGTATAAATGATTTGTTTACATTGCTCTATATAAATGACTTGTTTGCTTAATGTCTTGGAAATTATTTGATATATTATGGATGTTGATCCTGTTGTCATTGGAGTACTACAATAAACAAGACCTGTGTCTAATTTGGTCTTCTTTCAGCTTTTCTGAACCAAATTCAGATACTTTTATCTTCATTATATTTTATATTAGTAACACTTTTATCAATTCCATATTAATGTATCACATTTATAATGCTTTAATTTCCCCTTATTAAATATTATTTTAAAAATTATGAAGTATTGAAAACAATAAAAGTAGAGGTATAATATAAGAAATAGCTATGCATATTCTACCAAAATATAATAAAAGTAATAATATTTTGCTACATTTGCATATGACATATTATTTGAAAAATATAATGTTTTCATTAATGATAATGCTGCTTTCTTTGACTTCTCAATAATCTTTCATTGAGGCAATATCCTGATCTCAAAGTCTGTACCATGGATTAACATTATATCTTTACTATAATTCATATAATTATATATATTTTGCTGCTGTAATATACAAGTACAAAATCATCTATACAAGTAAATTTTGTAACTTGTTGGATTTTACTCATAATTTTGGGTTCCAGGTTGATCTATGTTTATACTTTCTTTAAAGTTCATTTTATGAAGAGCCCATTTATTTAATTTCCCAGTCCACATGAGGCATAATAGTTTTATAGCACATATCTAGAATGAATTTGTTGAGTGTATGACAAGATTATTCATATTTAATGGCTGTACTAGTTATCAATCACTGTGTTATTCGTTTCTCTAAACATAGCTACTTGGAGGAATAAATAGCAATTTTTTTCAGTTTTTGTGGGTGAGGAATCCAGCATGGCTGAGTTGGGTCCTCAGCTGCCTTAGGTATCTTACACAAAGCCACAGGCATCTCAAGGTACAACTGAGAATGGATTTTCTGTCATACGCATCCACGTAGTTGCTAGCAGTGTCTAATACATCACATGTTGAACTAAGAGCTCAGATTCCTCACTGACTATTGATAGGAATCCAGCCTCAATCCTCTCCACAGATCATTTCACAATATGGTAGCTGATTTCATCAAGTTGAGCATGGAAGAGATCCTGACCTCCATAATCCAATCTCTGAAATGACATGCTATCAACTTACCAGTCCACATGTTAGAAGCAAGGGACTAAGTCAGTTCATACTCAGGTTCAGGGCTTCCCAGGTGCTGCTAGTGGTAAGAACCTGCCTGCCAATGCAGGAGATGGAGGAGACACAGGTTTGATCCCTGGGTGGGGAAGATCCCCTGGAGGAGTGCATGGCAACCCACTCTAGTATTCTTGCCTGGAGAATCCCATGGACAGAGGAGCCTGGAGGGCTACAGTCCATAGGGTTGCAAAGAGTCAGACATGACTGTAGCAAGTTAGCATGCAAGCATGTGAGTCATATTCAGATTAAAGAGATTATACAACAGAATGAATACAAAAGGGTGAGTACATTGATAATGATTTCAGAAGCTATTTACTGCAAGGACTGTGAGCAAAGTACTTTCAAAGTGACTGATCCAAATTTTGAAATTATTGAGACATAATCAGCATATAGCATTTTATAAACTTAGGTATACAACATATTGATTTAATACATTCATATGTTTCAGTTACCAACACAATATTAGTTAATACTTCTTTCTAAACATGTAATTATCATTTTTTGTGGTGGGAATAATTAAGATCAAGTCTCTCACATTTGAAGATTATAATACAGTATTCTCAACTATAATCAGTATACTCTGCATTAGATATCCAGAAATTATTTATATATTAGTTACAAATTTCAACCTTGTATATTTTTCTAACCTCTGACTTCTTCTGGTAACCACAATTCTGTTATCTGTTCAGCTTTTTAGATTCCACTTATAAGAGGTATTATAAAATATGTGTCTTTCTCTGTCTGAATTATCTCATTTAACACCCACAATATCTATTCATGTTGTAGCAAATGGCATGGTTTCCCTCTTTGTCATGTCTGTCCCCATCCTTGTCCCCCTGCCCTCTCTCTCTCTCTCTCTCTATATATATATATATATATATATATAAATGCGTGTGTGTGTGTGTGTGTGTGTGTGTGTGTGTGTGTGTGTGCTTAGTTGCTGAGTCATTTCCAATTCCTTGTGAACCCATGGCCTGCAGTCTGCCAGGCTCCTCTGTCCATGGGATTCTCCAAGCAAGAATACTGAAGTGGGTTTCCATGCCCTCCTTGGGGGATCTTCCCCCCCCCAGGGATTGAACCCAGGTCTCCTGCATTGCAGGTGGATTCATTACCATCTGAGCCACCAGGGAAGCCCATACACATACACACACACACACAAACACACACACACACACACACACACACACACATATATATATATATAACCAAGAACTTCCAGATGTTGAATCTGGGTTTAGAAAAAGCAGAGGAATAAGAGATCAAATTGCCAACATTTTCTGTATCATAGAGAAAACAGGGAACTCCAGAAAAATATCTACTTTTGCTTTATTGAGTAGAACAAAGCCTTTGATTGTATGAATTATAATGAAGTAGGGAAAATTCTTAAAGAGATAGGAATAGCAGACCACCTTACCTGTCTCCTTAGAAACCTGTATGCTGGTCAAGAAGCAACAGTTAGAACTGGACGTGGAAAAACTGACTGGTTCCAAATTGGGAAAGGAGTTCAACAAGACCGAATATTGTCACCCTGCTTAACTTATATGCAGCATACATCATGCAAAATGCTGGGCTGGGGAATCACAGGTTGGAGTCAAGATTTTTGGGCAAAACATCAAAAACCTCAAATATGCAAATTATACTATTCAAATGGCAGAAAATGAAGAATTTAAGAACCTCTTGATGAGGGTGAAAGAGGAGCATGAAAAAACTGAATTGAAACTCAACATTCATAAAACTAAGATCATGGCATCTGGTTCCATTACTTCAAGGCAAATAGAAGGGGGAAAATGTGGAAACCATGACAGATTTTATTTTCTTGGGCTCCAAAATTACTGCAGATGGTGACTGCAGCCATGGCATTCAAAGATTCTCCTTGGAAGGAAAGCTATGACAAACCTAAATAGCATACTAAAAAAGCAGAGATATCACTTTGCCAACCAGGGTCCATAAAATCAGAGATATGGTTTTACAAGTGGTCATGCATAAATGTGTTTGACCCTAAAGAAGGCTGAACACTGAAGAATTAATGCTTTTGAACTGTGGTGCTGGAGAATACTCTTGAGAGTCCTTTGTACTCCAAGGAGATCAAACCAGTCAATCCTAAAAGAAATCAACCCTGCATATTCATTGGAAGGTCTGATGCTGAAGCTGAAACTTCAATACTTTGAGCCAACTCAGTGGAAAAGACCTTGATGCTGGGAAAGGTCGAAGGCTAAAGGAAAGCATAGTTTCAGAGGATGAGATAGTTAGATCGCATCACTGACTCAATGGAAATTAATCTAAGTAAACTCTAGGAGATAGTGAAGGACATGGAAGCCTGGCATGCCATGTCCATGGGGTCACAAAAAGTCAGATACAAATTAGTGACTGAACAGCAATAACAAATATATATATATATATAATATTTTCATAATATATTGAACAATTTCAAATATATTATATATATATATTTAATCTAATACATATTATATTTCATTATCCATTCGTCCTTGACAGACACCACTTGGGTTTTGTCCATGTCTTGTATATTGTGAAAAATACAGCAGTAAAGTTGGGGGTGTAGATATCTCTTAGAAAACATGATTCAATTTCCATTGGATATACAACCAGAAGTGTGATCGCTGGGATCATATGGTAGTTCTATTTTTTTGTTTGTTTTGAGGAACTTTTATTTTTGAGGAACTTTTCACGCTATTTTTTATACTTGCGAAAACAATTTATGTTCTCACCAATGGTGCACAAGCATTCCCTTTTCTCCACATCCTTACCAACGCTTATTTCTTCTTTCTTTGACGATAAACCTCTACCAAGTGTTAAGTGATATATCATTGTAGTTTTAATTTGCATTTCCCTGCTAATTAGTAATGCTAAGCATCTTCTCCTATACCTATTTATTATTTGGATGTCTTCTTTAGAAAAAAATATCTATTCAATTCCTCTGTCCATTTTTAATCATATTTTTCCTATTAGTTGTATGAGTTCTATTTTTATATCAATCCCTTCCCCAATACATAGTTTGCAAATATTTTCTTCCATTCCATTGGTCACCTTTTCATTTTGATGATTGTCTTTTGTTTAACAAAGGCTTTTAAGCTTGATGCAGTCTCTCTTATTTAGTTTTGCTTTTCTTATTTGTGCTTTTGGTGTTATACTAAAAATATTACTGCCCCCACCCCCCCACAAAAAAATGTCAAGGAACTTCCACCCTATGTCCCCCCACCACCATCCCAGGAGTATAGTATCAGGACTTATGTTTAACTCTCTCATCTTTGTTGAGTTAGTATTTTTAAATGGAGTAATATAGGTGTCAGATTTTATTTTATTTTATTTTTGCATCTGATTATCCACCCTTCATCACATCATTTGTTAAAGAAACTTTTAGCCATTGAGTGTTCTTGACTCTGATAAAATATTAGATGGTTATATAAGCAGGAATTTATTTGTGGACTCTCCATTCTGTTCCATTGATCTATGTTGCTGTTTTTATGCCAGTACCATACTGTTTTGATTACTATAGCTTTACAGTATAGTTTGAAACCAGGATGTCTGATGTCTCCTACTTTGTTCTTTCTAAAGATTGCTTTGTCCTACAGAAACCTGGTACATCTCAAATAATCACAATTAAATCTGTAGCACTAAATGTCTCAGGCAGGATCAGGGGTGTGTACAAAGTGTCAGTTTCAATTAATTGCAAATAAATTCACAAAAATTTGAAACAATTGTATTTTCAATAGACTGAGCCACGGGGAATAAAGCAATAATAACTTAAATGTTTTACTTCTGAGGGCCAAACTTCTATATTCATGAAGCAGAATTCCCAAGGAGACCATTCTCTTCAGTTTTCTCGTCAGAAGTAGCTAAGAAGGATGATTGAAAAGAAAAGATATTCCTTTTCAATCATCAAAATGTAGACCCAGAATTTGTGAAGAACATTTAACTAGGATGCCACTTAGTCTTTAAGCTTTCTTTTTCATTTCTTTCTAAGAAATTATGTACTATCTTCTGATTTTGTTTTTGAATTGTTGCTTTCAAGTATGCTTTGCGTGTTACTGTTTCTTGCCTGACTATCAAGTTTCTAGGTCCCCCAGACGTTATTTTACTCACTGTTTAGAATTTCCTTGATGTATTCCAAGCACTTTTTGGTTTCAACTACCATATATTAATTGGACTTCCCTGGTGGCTCAGACGGTAAAGCGTCTGCCTACAATGCGGGAGACTCGGGTTCAATCCCTGGGTCGGGAAGACCTCCTGGAGAAGGAAATGGCAGCCCACTCCAGTATTCCTGCTTGGAAAATCCCATGAACGGAGAAGCCTGGTAGGCTACAGTCCATGGCGTCGCAAAGAGTAGGACACGACTGAGCGACTTCACTTCTTCATTTCACCATATATTAATACATAAGATTGAGCTCAAAAAATAACTTCCACCTAAACTACTTCCAAGTGTACATATTCACTTGAGTGTCTAAAAGGAAACTTGAAGTCAGCAGTTACAAAATTATGTTTAATATCCTTCCTTCCCTCTCCACTCTTAGACACACACACAGAGACACACAGATGCGCATGCACACGTGCACACACACACACACACACACACACACACTCATACCCAGAAACTCATGTAAATACTATACACACACAACCATGTATACTAAAACATGCAAATAATTACTATCCCTCTTCATATGTTATTAATTTTATTAAATGGCAAATAGTGAACATTCAACTACACTTTCAGATTAAATTTTTAACTTGTTTTAACAGTAGATTGCTAATTTTAGTGGAGATTGCAGCAGAACAAATAAAACTTTAATGCCACTAGATACAGAAATGCATATAAGTAGAAAAATTTGACAGAAAAAGAAAATAAATTGCTCCAAGTCTGGTTGATAAAGGAGTATATATATGTGAAAAAATATCACATTTATTATTTTAAAATCAAAAACACTTAATCATAATATTAAAATCCAATATTAAAATAAAGATTAACATGAATAAAATGAGATCTATGAGCATAGGGGATGGACATATTTATCCATAACTGTATTTCTGGGGGGAAATTATATTTTAATCTTGCATTTGAGTAATGGATAGGGAACTTATGCTTATGGAATGAAAAAACAGATATGTTTCCCTTTGAATAAAACATTTATAAAAAGTCTTAGTCTATAAATTATGATGACTTTTAGTAACCATATAATGATTTATTTAACAAAATGTTTATATAGTTGATTAAAACTTTTAGTTTCTCAGAGTTATGCCTATTATTGACACAAGAGAAATACTAAAATAAAAATTTTAAAGTAAATGGATAAATTCATTGAATAATTTTATCTGTTTACAGTACTGCAGGTATACTGTCTTTAAAAAAAATTGTCTTCATGTCTGACTTTTATTTTTGCTATAACTAATAAAATTATAAATTACTATAATTTTCACATAATAATTATTGATTGTTGTTGTTCAGTTACTCAGTCATATCTGATTCTTTGAGACCCCATAGGCTGCAGCATGCCAGGTTTTTCTGTCCTCCAGTACCTCCTGAAGTTCACTCAAATTCATGTCTGTTGAGTTGGTGATGCTATCTAACTATCTCATATCAAATACTGTAAAGGTTAATCAAATATAGAATTATAATAAAAAATCATCAGAATACTTTAAAACCTCATTTATCTGTTTTTAAGTCTCATGTTTTTTCAAAAGTTATTATAGCAGCTTGTAAATTTATAAGCTAACTGTAAATAGAGCAAACTTTGAAATTATTCAGGCAAATATTTTTTTGTGATTGATCATGATCTTTGTCCCACCAGTCAAACATGACAAAAAGTGATTTACCATAATTTTGCACATTCTTATAGACACTTCAGAACACATTGGTTTCTCCAGAAAGATAAATGCATTGCATTTAAAAGAAACTCACATCATGGGTTCTTAAAAAAATTGAGGAGCATGATGAGTTATAAATGACCATTTCATAGAATATATAAAAAGGATATTGAGTAAAACATTTTGAGCCAAAATTCAGTTAATTTCCTTTCTTTCATTGAATAGATTTATATAGGCATTGACCTATAATGATAGCAAGCAAAATACCTGACAGACTGAATGGGCCACACATCCACTAAACATTTTCCTTGAAAGTCAACTTCTAATAGGCAGAATAATAAAAAAGGAATAATAGCCAATAGTCCTTAAAAGTCAATTTAAATGTAAACACACAAAAGAGCTTGACAACATGGGTCTTGTGTTGCTGTTAAAGTTGATTCAGGTGTAAGTTTTGACATACTTTGGCCACCTGATGTGGAGAACTGACTCATTGGAAAAAGACCCTAATGGCAGAAAATATTGAAAGCAGGAGGAAAAGGGGAAGACAGAGGATGGTTGGATGGCATCACCAACTCAAACGGACATGAGCCTGAGCAAGCTTCGGGAGTTGGTGATGTACAGGGACATGCTGCAGTCCATTGGGTCACAAAGAATCGGACACGACTAAGCCACGAACCAAACTGGAGTTTTCACTTCTATTATGAACGTAGAAAAAAGCCTTACCAATTCTCCTTGTGACGGAAGGATCACCCTTGGAGGAGAGATGGATTGGTGTATCTGGGCTTTTTTTTTTTTTTTTTTTTAACCAATACAAGTTCTAGATTTGCTGACATGTAGGAAATGTGTGAAATGCATAAATGAATTCTGAACTGGAACTCAAGAATACATAAAATATTATTTTCTTGGCAAATAACAAGACAAATTTTAAGAGCCATCAATACCAGTAGAATTATTTGATTTAAATATGTATTCCCTATCAAGGTTCCCTATCAAGGTAGAGAATTAAAATGAATTTATTGCAAAATAAACTCTTAAACATCAACATTCAAAAAACTAAAATCATGGCAGCCAGCCCCATCACTTCATGGCAAACAGATGGGGAAAAAGTGGAAACAGTGACAGATTTTATTTCCTTTAACTCTAGAATCACTGCAGGCAAGTGACTGTAGCCATGAAATTAAAAGACCCTTGTTCCGTGGAAGAAAATATATGACAAAACTAGACAGTGTATTAAAAATCAGAGACATCACTCTGCTGATGAAGGTCTGTATCATCATAGCATGGTTTTTCCAGCAGTCATGTATGGATGTGAGAGTTGAACCCTAAAGAAGGCTGAATGCTGAAGAATTGATGCTTTCTAGTTGTGGTGCTGATGAGAGTGCTGATGGGACTCTGAGAGTCAAGGGAATCAAATCAGTCAATCCTAAAGGAAATCAACTTGAATATTCATTAGAAGGACCGATGCTGAAGCTGAAGCTCCAATACTTTGGCCACCTGATGTGAAGAGCTGACTCATTGGAAAAGATCCTGATGCTGGGAAAGATAGAAGGCAGGAGGAGAAAGCGACGACAGAGGATGAAGATGGTTGGATGGCATCACCTACTCAGTGGACATGAGTTTGAGCAAACTCCAGATGATGAAGGAAAGAGAAGCCTGGCCTTTTGCAGTCCATGGTGTTGCAAGAAGTCAGGCACAACTTAAGCAACTGAACAAAAACAACAATAGCTGAAATAATCTCTGATTAAATTTTTAAGTTTATTTTCAAGATAACTTAAAAATTTAGAGTTTTTAGAGTCAGAGTTATTTTTTATTTCTATCTATAGGAATAAGTATAATTCTATTAAACTCTACTTTTAGGGACTTCCCTTGTGGTCTGGTGGTTAAGATTCCTGCTTCCACTGCAGCGGTCACTGTTATCAGGGAACTAAGATCCCACATACCATACAGCCAAAAAAGGAAATTCTACTTTTATTTTCTAATATAAGCTAAAGAAAAATATAAGTTATTTTTAAGTTATATATAACTTATATATATATAAAATATATATATATAACTTATATAAAAATATGTTATAAGTTAAAAAGTGTGTTATATCATTTCTGACTGAACAATAAGCATTCTTGCAATGCTCATTCTTTTCAATATAATAATAAATAACATAAAGATACCTATTAGACATCACATGTTTATTATGTATATAAATTATTTTCAAAAAGCTTTTGAATTCTCCTGTTTTTAAAAGTATTTTTATTTGTAGATGAAATAACTAAAGGACCATTGTAGATTACATACCAAGGCAGATTCTCTGTAAGGACAGATATAGGTCTGGATGTAAGGACAGTACAGAGTAAGCCCTGTACTCTATGTCATGGTTGTAGATAAAAAAATGTATTCCTCATAATCTTAGAAATTGTCCTGAAGAAGGGAATAGCAACCTGCTCCAGTATTCTTGCCTGGAAAAGTCCCATAGACAAAGCAGCCTGGCAGGCTACAGTCCATGGGGTCTCAAAGAGTCAGAAATGACTGATTGACTAACACTTGTATTTTCAGAGATCAGAATTGACAAAGCTGGATTCAAAGCTAGGTCCTTCTAATTCCAAATAAATGCACAGACTTCTAACTGTAATACCATGCCTTGGATCTATTTTAATTTATTATAAACCTAGATCAGGATTGATTTGGACAGAACCAAATAGTGATTGTTTTGGACAATAATAAACAGTGATTGAGGTATTATCAATAGCTCTGTATCATTAGTCCCATAGAAGACTATATACCTAGAGTATTAAAATCAGATAAGATTACTTAATTGTATCATTTTATTTTAAATTTGTATTTGATTTTTTTTCCTGTATTCAAGAAATTTGAAGAATAAAATTGCATCCTTTTCGTTATTCTATAATTTGCAAGTTTTGGACTCTTCATAAGTACAGTGCCATTCAAAGAGAATTTTATTGGAGAAATTAAATTCAAAGCTTAACAAAGAATGGTATCTGTCACTCATAACAGGGTTAAATATTTTTTCTTTCCAAAAAAAGTGCTCCTTGGAGTCCTTCATTCAATTTAAAGTATTTAATCAAATAAGAAAATGTACGGTGTTAATCAAATGGGAAAATTGTAGGAAAGTTTTCCCACCGAGGATGTACCCATGGTTATATTGACAGAGTTTATGAGATTTGGATACTTGGGTATAAAACCTCTTATTAAGGGGAAAAAAATGTGTCACACCTCTGAAGGATTTTGGTATACGTTTGACAAAACCAGTGGCTGTCATAAATAAAAAGACTAATTGCCCATTTTACATTATTATTTGTTTCGAATAGTTTGTAATTTAGCACATGCACATGTTGCATGCACACACATGCACACACACACACACACACACACACACACACACACACATCACACCCCTCCACAGGGGACTCTTTCATATTACAAGCGGTATTACTGAGATACAAATTGTAATGACAAGCATTATGTAAGCCATATAGAAAATTAAGTAAATTACTCAAGGTCACAAATATCTAGGTCTAGAAATTAGGTTTCTTTGCTTTGTTTATACACTATTTGTTGTTTGTGTTAGATAAGTGGTATTTACTTAGACTTTACATTTTTATTTAGACTTTTTTCCTTTTTGGATATTAAAATATTCAATATATTTAAATATATAAAACTTATTTACCAATTAAAATATAACCTCAGAAATGGATATTTGTGAAAAATTAATATTTGTTTGATTTTAATGTATTGATACCAATGCTTGCCTATTATTAAATGGATAAAAATGATAACATATAGCCACAGATATAAAAGGTAATAAAATCATGTAAAATAACATGGTGTGCAACTTTGGACAAATGTGTTTTAAAAGCTAGCCAAATGGATATTTTTATAGTGAAGCATAAATTAGAAAAATTGACTTACAGAACACTTTCAATTTTATTTAAAATGTTCCATACCATAGGCAATATAAAAAGTTTTATCCAAACATCTTACAAAGCTATCATAGCTCAGCACAAAGAACACTATAGATAAATATTATTTTGAAGAAATGCCAAAATGTATATAAAATATTAGAAAATCAAACCGTGCACTAGTACTTAAATTAAAATGAATCAGGACAAACAAGGTTTATTCCAGGAAAGTAAGGTAATCTATCACTAGAAAAACCTATCAGCATTACTGATTATGTTTGGTGTGTGTTTAAGAGAAGTTTTGCCTTGTTCAGTGACAATTTGAAAAGTTATAAAAGTAAATGAAGTATAATCCCAGCTCAGTTGAAATATCTAAATATGCATTGATATAGATAAAATTAACTAATTTTTATTTGTAAAAGATTAAAGTACTTGGAAATGTAAGTGAAAATCAGAAGTATCAATGTATACTCAGTACCAAAAAGAAAAAAAGTTATATGCATTGCCAAAATGAAAATAATTGAAGTTTTATATCTGTCCTCTTAAACTATTCTCTATTTAGTTCCCAGACCTTTTAAAATTTAAATGTGAGCTCACAGATTTTTATCTTTAACCTTATTTTTTAAATTAAATATATATATATTAATTAATGAATTAATATAAATATATACACTATTTTAAAACAACTGATTCTATGCTGTTGCAAGAAATTTTCTTCTGTAATAACATCTTTCTATTAAACAATTTTATTCCTACATTTTTAACAGTGAGGAAAAAGTTATGAGCATAAGTTAAAAAAAAATTATGGATTCATGTCTGAGTTACTAAAGGGAGACAGCCAAAATAGTGCGGCTATTTTAACCATCAGCAAAAAGTAGTAAGCTTGCTTATTTCATAGGCAAGAGATCCTTCATCTGTTTTTGGAAAGTTGAAAATGGGTCTCTGCACCGAGTTTACTCTGGAAAGCTATAATCCCACCCCTGAAGAGTTCTAGATTTAAGGTAGGTTTTACTTTCCACAGTGCTCAGAGCATCACTTCCCTCTGCATTGATTCTCTGTCTTTCCCACAAGTCACAGTTTCTTCCCTGTTATTTTTTGTTCAGTTTTAATATTCCTTAAGGCCACTTCCAGAAAACCTGTGCTGCTTGCCTAATCTGCCCCAGTTATTTCCCAAGATGCCAATTATTGTTTTTGTTAGTACTGTTTACATAACTGCATAGGTTTTGACCAGTCTCATTTTCCCCATAAGCCCTGTGATTGTTAGTGGTGATTTTACACACTGCAAGGTTTCAGGAACAAGTGCATTGTATTCAAGCAGAAGATAGTGCCAGAACACTTGTTCCAGAAAGCAAAAATGCTTTCAAAAGTAGAAATGCCCAAATGTTTAGAAGAGCCAATGTTAATAAAAACCCTATTGACCAGGCTGTGATAATGGACAGCAAAATAGAATAAAATTTAGAATTGGAATATATTGATATGGTAAAACCCCATTTCCCCGTAGTGAAGTGAGTGAAGTCACTCAGTCATGTCTGACTCTTTGTGACCCCGTGGACTGTAGCCTATCAGGCTCCTCCATCCATGGGATTTTCCAGGCGAGAGTACTGGAGAGGGTTGCCATTTCTTTCTCCAAAATGTTTAAATAGAAAAAAATTAAGTTAATGAAAACACGTATGCAAAAATAAGACAAGTGACATTATTCTTAGTATTAGATATATTTATACACATGTTTTTAATTTTTAACATAACCATGTGAAGATATTGGTTTATATATACATATATATGATTATTCTATAATATTAAGGATCTGTCTATATAAAAACTATGATTTACTAATTTTTCCAACTTAAAAATAAAAGAGAGGGGAAAAATAAAGGGAACTGTGATTAAACCAAACTATTCTGGTAAAAGTAGGATATACATTAAAAACAGAAAGGCTTATAAACTCCATTTTCTACAGACTGATCATGTAGAAAGCAGACCCCAAATCTGATGAAAGATAGTAGCTTGATCTATTGCTTAGAGGAAACAGACTGCATGCCCAATCTGTGAATTCCTAGGATATATAAACTCTGGACCACCCTCTAATGTACAGTATGTGATACTACTTGATGTTTCTAAATATTTGAGGAATGTAGGAGAGAAAGAAAATTAAACTTGGTAGACATGAGAAAAAGCTTCTGCTTGCAAGGAAACACACAAGCTTGGAGTGTTATTTTGCCACAGAAAATTAATGTGATGTTTAATAGTGGCCAAGAACAATATTTAAATAAAGATTATTGCAAACCTTAGAAGATATAATCAGGCTGCCTAATATTTAAGTTGTAAGTCAATTGTTGACAAGCTACAACCCATAATCTAGGCAGAGATAGTATGCTATTTTATTTCTAGTTCTGAGATTATGATTCTGTCCATGAAAACTATGGGGAAAAAGTATAAAGAAAATGAATAAATTACATAATGCAATTCCTTTAAATAGTATAGGAGTAGAAATAAACTTTTATACTCATTTAATGATTTCTGTATTTTTACAGTATTGAAGCATTTAAAAATAGTTGGCAAAATGATTACTTGAAATAGTAAAATTAGAATAAGGAAGTGTGGAGTTACTTATCAAGATGACTGTTATTGTAAACATAAAAATAAAGATTTATCATATGTGTTTTTAAAGATTTTTGAAATAAATTTAATTACAGTAAGTTAAGCATTTAATGCCACTAAAGAAGTTAGTAACTATCTTTCTGCAACAAAATCCTCTTCGATAGGGAAATTATTTGATAGTATTTACTAGAATTTTCAGTTGTGTTTACCTGTTTATATTACTTCTCTTTCCTTTCTTTCTAGTGTTACCTTTTTTCCTGTTGGGTATTTCTGACCTACAGTATACATATCAATAAATATGTTTAAAGTTAAAGAAAGAAAGGAATTAAAGGAGAGAAATAATAAATTATTGAACTTAACCCCACACTTTCTTAGAACTGGATTAAATAACTTAAATTAAAAATTTTCAGTAAAATAAATGGAAAAAGAAATAAAGATACTGATAAGCCAAAATTTACAATGTAGAGATAGATATATGCATGTATGGGCATATGATTAATGAAGAATTTTCCATTTCAAGTAAACAGTTCTGAAATAGTTATTTATCTATACTGAAATATGAAGCTTTTTTCTGACCTCATACCATCATAAATGTGGTTCAAATGGATTAAAAAGCTACACTCAAAAAAAAGAAAGAAAGAAAGAAGAACCTTCAAAAAACTGTCGGGGGAGTTTGTCATCTCCTCGGTTCTGTCTCATTGCAACAAAAATTTGAAGCAACGGACAGACCAGTGTTACAGCTCCCTGTTACAGCTCAGTTTTATTTAGAAAATAAAGGAAAATATATCCTGGAGGCATGAGGGCATGCCAACCCTAAAGACACGAAGAGAAGAGAGACCTCTGGCCCAATTTTGGCTCCTCTTTTTATATGTTTTTTCCCCTCCCCCAGGGCCTGCCCTATGTAAACTGGACTAGCCAGGAGTGCTGTTTGTTTTACCTGAGGTCCTCACTCTGCTCCCTGGACCCTCCTTTGTTCTATTTTCACAGACTTTTCCCTTCCTTGTCTTTTAGCCACCACCATTCTGGATGCCTTTTTCCTATTCTAATTACCTAACAAAACCATTAAGCATGTGAAAGTGGAGTGTATTTATAGTGGCTTATTTTTAAAAATAATTTTTAATCAGTACAAAGATTCAAATGTGAAGAGAAAAATTGATTGATTTTACTCTATGAATTTGTCTGTGTATGCCTATTTGAAGACCCCATAGAGGATGTACAAATGCAAGATTGAGAGAAAATATCTTATAATAAGAGACTTGTGTTCCTGAACAGAGTTTCTACAAACTTATAAAAATGCATAAGAATGGGATATAAGCAAATAATGACAGAAAATAAAGACAAACTGATGAGAAATATTGTTAATGACACTAGTGATTAAATATATTAAATTTAATATATTGTTATAATTATTTATGTATCAGTTTACTAAAGGTGAATTATTAAGAACATTTAGTAATAAATGGGGATATAAATTAAGCATTATTATTATATACTACTATACTACTAGTGGATGTAAAAATTTAAATTCATGTAGTTTTTTTTTAGAAAATATACTATTTATAAAAATTAAACATACATCATTGTTCTCCCTGAGCATCACTAAACAGAATGACTTATACCATAGACCAGATTCAAACCTAGTTGCAAATTTAATAGCAAAGCAATTTTGGAATAGAAGTTAATTTTTCCCTTTATACTAAATATTACTATTGTCTCTATGACACTTAATTCCTTCTATTTAAAGTTTACAAGTACTATGTAGTTTCACAGACTCATGTCTTTATATTTCAGAAGAAAAGTTAAGATTTTGAAAAATGTAATTATGCTAATATACATTTGAAGCAAGGATGAACAAGCAATAAATGATGAGAAAGTGTAATATACTGTATTTTTTTTTAATTCAGAAAGAAAAATAAATGCAATTTAGTGAACCACTGACTTAGAAAGGCTGAGTTATTAGTCATGCGAAGGATTAAAAGCAGACTAAGTGTTTAGGCAACAGATTTAGAAACAAACATTCAAGAAGGCACTGGAAGTGAAATCCCATGAATAAAAAACCCATAAACAAGCAAATATTGCTTCTAGAACAAGGAAAGGCTCTTACTTGGTATAAATAGTGCTATGCAAGTTATAAACTAGCAGTAAATGTTCTTGATTAACTCAAATAGAATAAAACATGCCCTCTAATGGAGTAATGATGCCCTTCAGTGCTCAAGCACTCAGGATAAGTGTATTCTTCACTGGACAGCCTCACCTCAGAGTGTGAGATGGCCGTGGTCTCCATGCCATATGAAAAGAAAAATCCTGTTTCAGAGTCAATGATCTTTCAGTCTATGCACACTAGAGTCTCTCCTGAATTGCTAACTTTTTGTGCTGGATCATTAGATAGTACTTATATCAGTTACCTTGACAATTTATTTCTCCTATTTTTTTAAAATTTTCATCAGAGGCCCTAAAACAACTCTAGCTGAAATTCTGATTGACCAATACTCCTCCTCTACCAAATCATGTACAGTAAATTGTCTGATCCCTTTTCTCACTATTTATTTAGATGTTTTTATTGAGCACGTGTTTCAGGGTAATCTATTCTTTCACATGAATTGAAAGCTGAAATTGAATGGGCAACCTGCTACTCCTACTCTCTGTATGAGAATGGCTACGATAAACCTGAGGCTTATATTTTAACAGAGAGAAGTGAAAGTAACACTTTTCTTAAAAGCCATATTTAGAGTGTATTTTTTCTACAAATTTGCAGGTAACCCACTTCAACTTAATTACTTAAAGATAATTTGTTGCTACTGTGAATATCTCTTTATAAGCATGAATTGTATCTCAGACATAAATCATGTACAATTCTCAATAATAAGACCACCATTGAGACAGAAAATAAGTTTTCAAATTTATTTCATAAATCTCCCCATATCAGAGCCCTTCTACATTCCAAATAGTAACATATGAGTTTAAATGTACAGAAGCATAAAACATTCAGACTTAGGAATACAGAGTTTAAAATATACATTTTAAAGAAAACATTGGGAAGACTTCATATTATATCATATGTTGTCGTCTCTCATGTTCATCATCTATTAATTTATTGATTTTCACCTGTTTGTTATGATTAATAGGCAAAGCATTTTATAGTCATCTATGTTATATTAGAGATAAACTGTTTAATTATTCATTTGTTAAAGTTTATTAAACAGTTACTGTATGCAAGTCTTTATGTAAGGCATCAAAATGATTAAATATGAGGTGACCAGAAATCAAAGCAGAAAACTTGCATTATTATTTCCTTTCAATTTTGTGCCATTTTTATAATTCAAGACATCTTTCTATATGCTCTGTGGATAGAGATTCCAAGAAGATGATGGATGTGAGAGGGAAGAGGGCTTGGCAGGTGTTCAATAAAGTCAATATTTTCCTAGAGAAAAGTATGGGTAAAAATGCCTTGCTTGTAAGTGCAGACTGGTTCAGAGCCATATAAGGATCAAGGACTAGCTCATTTAGAAATGAGGCATGAACCAGAGTTTAGTATGATTCATGTCCCTGGATGAATTGTAAATTCAAAAAGATCATTCTGGTTGAATAGATTACAGTAGAGTGGTATCAACAGCCTGAGGAATCTGGCCAAACAACACTGAACATAAGCTAGAGAGTGCTTTTGGCATTTGTTGTTATTTAGACAATATTGTCCTTATAGGGAAAATTTATAGGGAGCATTCATAGAATCTAAGCAACGTGTCCCTGAGGTAGTAATAATGAGGTTTCAGGGTACAGAAGGCTAAATGTGAATTCTTTAAAGAGGAAAACAGGTCCAGAATAGCATGATAGATGCCAGTGGTTTCTTGGGTAACAGGATAAAATAGGGTCTTGTAAAATATGCCCAAAACAAGTTAGGTTGCTTGAATTCATTCTGTGATTTATAAACTACTGCTTTTGGTAAATTTCAAAACCTTAAGTTAGAAAAGGGCAGTGATTTTTAATTTATATGCCACATGTGCTAATATTTTAGAATGTCATGTTTTATAATTTCAGATACCCTTTGTGCTTTATAAAATCTTAAACAATATACTGCTTACTGCTTCCCTTATATAACTCCTAATCAAGTCAATTTCACCAGCCCAATTTTTTATCTTCAAAATAAATGTAGCACATTAGATCAACAATTCTTCTGAAGGGGATATGAATCCTGTTACTCTTTTTTCTTTTTTTTCCCATTTCTTCTCTTGCTCCGGGACAGAAGGAACTTACAAATCTGATCTTATTGTCTCACAACTCTGTTTAGTTGAAAGGATGCAATTCTTAATATAGCTATTGAGACATGAAGGAAAAGAAACAAGTAGCACCACTTCTGTTCCTTTGTTCTGAAACAATTGGAAAAGAAGACCAAAGAGTAAGGGGAATGGAGGATTAAATAAGGTTTTGAATCCTGATGGAGCTCACAATGGGGGAAGTCGCATGTATAATTAATTTTATTGACTCTTAACACCCACATCACTTCACATTTTAACTTATCCAAAACTGAGGTACATACATAAACATTGTTGTCTTACAATCACTGTAGTTAGTTGACATTTACTGTATCTTTGTTAACCTATGCTTATTTTTCCTTCCAGATTCATTTATTAGATTTAGTCACTCATGAAGTCCTAGGGGGAAATAAGTAAAGAACAGAAAAAGAAGTTACTTGTGTACCTATTCCTACAACACTCACCTTCATCCTCAGTATGTACTACCTTTCATTCCATAGTTAAAATGCATGATGCATTCCATACATTATTAGAGTAACAGTCAACAACACACTCTCCACTTGGCACACTCCACGCTTGGTGTTATAACTTTTGGCTAAAGACAATGACTGCTGTGACACATTGTTTAATTTTGTCAGCTGGTCAACATTTCAGGCTCCATTGCAACTACTGACCATTTGCTTCTTCTTGAAATAGTCTCTGATTTTAACTGGGTGGCAAAGAACTTAATAATTAAGATTTTTAATCCCAGCTATGATGGAGTAAATTTGACAGATATAAAAGTCCTATCCAGAACATACAGAAAAGCCAAGTAAAAGAAGAAGAAGAGGAAGAAAAGAAGAAAAAGAATGGGCAGTTTACTGAATGATAAGTCTATTGGAAAACTGATATGGCCGCATGGATTTGATGAAACAATATCCGAAAAGAAAGAAACCAAAGAAAAATGAATCAGTATTCACTTGCTCCAGTTTCTACTTCAGTTCAGTTCAGTTCAGTCGCTCAGTTGTGTCCGACTCTTTGCAACCCCATGAATCGCAGCACGCCAGGCCTCCCTGTCCATCACAAACTCCCGGAGTTTTCTCAAACTCATGCTCATGAGTCGATGATGCCATCCAGCCATCTCATCCTCTGTCGTCCCCTTCTCCTCCTGCCCCCAATCCCTCCCAGCATCAGGGTCTTTTCCAATGAGTCAACACTTCGCATGAGGTGGCCAAAGTATTGGAGTTTCAGCTTCAGCATCAGTCCTTCCAATGAACACCCAGGACTTATCTCCTTCAGGATGGACTGGTTGGATCTCCTTGCAGTCCAAGGGACTCTCGAGAGTCTTCTCCAACACCACAGTTCAAAAGCATCAGTTTTTCAGCGCTCAGCTTTCTTCACAGTCCAACTCTCACATCCATACATGACCAGTGGAAGAACCATAGCCTTGACCAGATGGATCTTTGTTGGCAAAGTGATGTCTCTGCTTTTTAATATGCAATCTAGGTTGGTCATAACTTTCCTTCCAAGGAGTAAGTGTCTTTTAATTTCATGGCTGCAATCACCATCTGCAGTGATTTTGGAGCCCAAAAATATAAAGTCTGATACTGTTTCCACTGTCTCCCCATCTCTTTCCCATGAAGTGATGGGACCAGGGATTAACTATTTGGAGATTGAAAGTGAAAGTGAAGTCGCTCAGTCGTGTCTGACTCTTTGCGGCCCCATGGGACTATAGCCTACCAGGCTCCTCAGTCCATGGAATTTTCCAGGCAAGAGTACTGGAGTGGGTTGCCATTTCCTTCTACCAGGGGATCTTCCCAACCCAGGGACTGAATCCAGGTCTCCCGCACTGCAGGAAGACGCTTTACTGTCTGAGCCACCAGGGAAGCCCTTAACCATCCTTTATGTGGAGTGAGAAGCTGAAAATCTGTGTGGCTATGCCCAGAGGCAGAGAAGTAGGAGGGAATTTCATCAGTCTCCACTGGGATGGGAAGACACAATTTTAGTGTTTGGGGCAACTAAGATAAACAAAATTGTATGAGGTAAGCAATCCCAGAGTAAGATAGGTACAGAAACATGAGCAGGATAGTCAGTTTTCCCTTTGAGGATTTGGAAAATTATTTATGTTGTTGAAGGTTAAGATGTTAAATGTTGATACAAAAAAAAACCTGAAAGGAAGAGTGGTTTTTTTCCCCCCATTTTCACAGTACTAAGGGAATAAAAGTTTGAGTTCATTAGTTGCCAAGGAGAAGAAACCGAATTATAAAAACAATATAGTATCTGCTATTCTTATATAAATGAATGCTTGCATGCTAAGTTGCTTCAGTTGTGTCTGACTCTGTGCAACCGTATGAACTAAAGCCCACCAGGCTCCTCTGTCCATGGGATTCTCAGGTATGATTATATTAATACCAGAGAATCATTCAAAAATAATCACCCTCCCCCTAGTCAATATGTTGTGATCTTTTAATCTCATTGCCTACAAGATTATAGGGTTAACTTACTATGCATTATAAAAGCATCACTGAAAACATTATATACATAATTCTAATGGTTACTTGCACATGTCAATTTGGTTAGTGTATGTTGCCCAATTGTTTGGTCAAACACCAGTATAGATATTGCTGTGAAGTTATCTTTTAGATAAGATTAACATTTACAGTTAGTTGACTTTAAAAGAAGCATATCTCCCTCAAGAAAGTGAGTAGAATTCATAAAATCACTTGAATGTGTTAAGAGCAAATACTGAGGTTTTCTGGAAAAGAAAACTCTACATTAAGACTGAAACATCAACTCTTACCTGAATTTCCAGCCTGCAGGCCTACACTCTAAAGATTTTGGACTTGCCAGTTCTTACAAACTACAATTGCGTGTGCCATTTTTTATTTTTTTCCAACAGATAGATGACAGACTGGTAGATAGACCATCCCCATTGGTTATTTCCTCTGGAGTACCCTGAATCATACCACAATACCCAGGATTAAAACAAAAAGTAGAGACAAATGATAAAGAAAACCAAAATAATAAATAAATAGATAAAATTGAATGCTAGAGAAAAAATTCAATATAAATAACATAAAAGTTATCACACATAGATTTAAAAATAAATGGAAATGATATGTTCCTAAATGTAGATGATGAATGTGAAATTATACCATAGAACAATAAAAATAAAAAACACCAAATGGAAATCCTGGAACTGAAACAGCAATGGTTATTAAGAAAACAATAGATTGTTTTGGCTTAATATTGGCCACAGCATAAAAGAGAGTTTGTGAACTAGATACCAGATAAGCATGAATTTCTAGATTAGGGCAAAGAGAGCAAAAACAATGAATAATAGAGAGGGAAAATAGCATTAAAATATATGAGAAAGAATAAATACTTTTATATATATATATATATATATAATTGAAATCACAGAAATGGATAGGAGAACACTGGATTGTGATGGTTAATGTTAAATATCAACAAGTAACAATTTAAGATAACTGTGCTGATAAATATCTAAAAGTGATAATAGAGTTATTATCCAAAAGATATGGGCAGAGAGAGCAACTGATTCTGCTATAGTTATTTTGGTTATTTGTTTGACTTTTTTTAAACTTTTTGCCAAAGTGTCCTTTTTTGTTCTATTCTACATAATAGTTTAACCAAAATAGTCTATTAAAATATAAAAGTTATATTTTTTATATTTATTGACAGTACAGGTGAGAGAAGATAAAAGCAAAATTCAAAAAGATTTTAAACATAAAACAGTATTTTAAACATAGTGTTTAAAGTCCAAAATCAATAAACATAACATTTATTATAAATACAAAGTTCTAAATTAATGTATATATTAGTCATGGTTT
Source organism: Odocoileus virginianus (assembly GCF_023699985.2). Taxonomy (NCBI): domain Eukaryota; kingdom Metazoa; phylum Chordata; class Mammalia; order Artiodactyla; family Cervidae; genus Odocoileus; species Odocoileus virginianus. The sequence continues at coordinate 22,112,286 of NC_069687.1, read as the reverse complement.
TCCAGTGAAACAGGACCAATAGGATTTATATAGCTATATATGAGGAGATTTCTTATAGGAATTTGTTCATGCCGTTATAAAGGGTGATAAGTCCCGCCAGATGCCATCTGCCAGGTGGAAACCCAGGGAAGGTGGTGGTATAATTCAATTTTAAGTACAAAGGTCCAGGAACATGGGGAGCCACTGGTGTAACTCCCAGTCCAACCTGGAGGCTTGAGAACCAAAAGGCTGCTAGTTTGAGTCCCAGAGTCCAAAAGCCCAAGAGCTAGGACTCCAAGGTCTGAAGTCAGGAAAAGGTAGATATCCCAGCTCAAGAAGAAAGAGAATTTCCCTCTTTTCATCTTTTTGTACTATTTAGACTCCCAAGAGACTGGCTGATGTTTGCATGCATTGGTGAGGGCAGATTACTACTCTACTGAATCACATCCTAATATATTCCAGAAACACCCTCACAGACATGTCCAGAAATAATGCTTTGCCAGCTATCTGGGCATCCCTTAGTACAGTCAAGTTGACACTTAACATTAACTATCACAATACAGAAAAAAGTAATATGTGCAGTTCTGAAACTGCCAAATTTCAGAAATTCTAAATGAGATAGTCATAACTGAATATCCTGGGGAAATATGTCATATGAGGAATACAGCAAAATTTAAATGTTTTTTTTAGACTGTAGTGTTAAATTAAATATACACTAATTTAAATATTAAAATTATATTGAATGATTATTAATTAAATAAAGAAATTAATATTTAAATTAGCACATTCTCTATGTGCTTAAGTTCTTCTTCTTAAGGACTGTCCTGCCCTTAAGAAAAAGAAATACTTAAATAGTAGTTGTCTTAGGCCTCAGCCTCCTCAGGCAGGCTGTTCTGAGCCCTCTTCTCTACTAAGGCCTCAGCTTGGACCTATTAAAAACCAGACTCTCAACACAAATAAGATTTCAACCTCCCTTGAATCTCCTCCTTTAAAATGCCTGCTTGTAAAAGCTCAGTGCTACAAAGAGAATTTATTGGTAGAAGTGTGTTCTTATTCTATAATAATACAGATTACATTAATTAAGCAGTGTGTATAATGCTGTGCTTACAATTTTCATCTTATTTGGGGAGAGATAAGTTTTGAAGGTTTTTTAGTAGGATATTTCATTTCAGAAAAGTTATTATGGCTGTCATTACTTGGAGGAACACAGGATTGATTAGATAGGTAAAATTTTTTAGAGTTTATGGCCACTTATAAATATACTAATAAAGTGGAGGATAGAAGTACTGAGAAACTGACCTTGGGAAAATATAGTAGAAATTAAATGTAAATTATTTTATTACTTTCTGAAGTTCATTGTACTTATAACAAAATCTATTGTTCCATAGCTAAAGGATTCTGTTCAGCCATTATTAGTTGAGTTCATCTCAGAAGGCCTTGTACAAGATATTTATGGAGGTAAAATATGTTAGATATTATTCCTATCATGGAACAGTCAGACAAGTAAGCAGGTATTTCTATTATTAGCTTGAAAGTCAAATACTGCAAGAAAGATTCTAAATAATTTTGTGAGTTCAGAGTAAGAAGTAATTTCTATTCATTGGTGAAAATGATGATGATGGTGATGGGGCAAATAATAAGGTGTTTTTAATCTGAAAAGGTCCATTTACAGAAGCTTTTATTTGTTCTATTTGCTGGGGACTGAAATGAATTTTTCATTTGGAAAAAAAGGTAATATGAAGTAGTTTAGGTTGGAAGGAAAGAAATGGGATTAGAGCAAATTGTGTGGAAACATAATGTGCAGGAAATCAACACAATATATTTGCCAAAAATATAGGGATTAAGGCAAACAAAGAGGTTGCATCAGATCTTTGGTGACCTTGACTGTCCGGTTAAAGTTGTGGAAAATTTGTGTCTTTAACTTTACTGTGCCTTTGAATATATTTTTTCCTAGGAAAATTTTGATAGCACTTTCTTTAGGAAAGATTAAAGAAAGAAAAATCTGTTCTGTTCATATTGGTACTGAGATAAGAAAAGTCCTCCAAAAAACATTTGCTTTGGGAATAGAAAGTAAGAAATATAATAAAAACATATGATAGAGCTAGAATCAACATTGCTAGAAAATGATTGATTGGATCAGAATGAGCTACACAATGATAAATTGGACTTAGGGCCTAGATGTTTTAAAAGATTATGAAACCATTAAAAGAAATAAGGAATATAGATGAGGGAAGGTTTAGAATTAAATAATAAATTCAGTCTGAGCCTGGTGTTCTGTGTTGACCTCCTGGCACTGTGTGATGACCTAGAGGGATGGAATGGGGAAGGGGAGGGAGCCACGAGGGAAGGGATATATGTGTAATTATGGATGATTCACGTTGTTGTACAGCAAAAACCAACACAACATTGTAAAGCAATTTTTCTCCAATTAAAAATGAATTTTAAAAAAGATGAAAAAGTAAATAATAAATAAAAATAAAGAACTAAAAAAGTAAAATAATAAATTCAATCTAGCTCATGCAGAATATGACTATAGCTCCTAAGATGTAAAACACATGAATGAAGATAGCCATTGAATGATGAATGAGTGTGGTGTTACTGAAAATATAGAATTTAATATTGCTTTGGGGAGTTGGTACCAATACCACATTGTCCAACTCTCCTTGGATATTCTGTAATTCAAAGGCTAATATAGTCTTTATTCTTTTTGATTTTCAGTTTTACAGTATTATCTTGATAGACTGTCTGAAAGGGCTTCCCTGATAACTCAGTTAATAAAGAATCTGCCTGCGATGCAGGAGACCCTGGTTCAATTCCTGGGTCGGGAAGATCCACTGGAGAAATGATAGTCTACTCACTCCGGTATTCTTGGGCTTCCCTTGTGGCTCAGCTAGTAAAGAATCCGCCCACAATGTGAGAGACCTGGGTTGATCCCTGGGTTGGGAAGATCCCCTAGAGAAGGAAAAGGCTACCCCTTCTGGCTGGACAATTCCATGGACTGTATAGTCCATGGGGTCACAAAGAGTAGACACGGCCAAGCGACTTTCAAAAAAAAAAAAAAAGCCTCTCTGAGAACTAAAATACTGACTGCCATATCAATAAGCAAAGGATGCTGCAGCCATCAAACCATTGTTAATACATCATCGTCGCCATAATGGTGAGCCCTGAGGGGATTCAGGATGGAGACAAGTAGGCTGTCCATTGCCAGACTTACCTAACAATCAGCCTCGAAGTCACCCCAAGTGAAGCAGGCATACTGCGAAAACTCAGAATGAGAAAGCACAGGATATCTGCCCCAGATAGTGCAGAGGAATGATCTCAGTGATCCCAGATTCTTGCATCTTCCCATACATAGAAAACCACTAGGGAACTCCCTGCTGATCCAGTGGTTAAGCCTCTGTGCTTCCACTGTAAGGAGTGCTGGTCAGGGAACAATGGTCCTCTGAGTCCTACAGCACTGACAAAAAAAAAAAGGATTAAATTTCCTAGCTTGAGATATCTGGTTTTCTTTTAGTAACAAAAATCTTTAGGTGTTCCAACTGTCTGGTCTTTTATTGTAAAAACTCCCGCATACCATAGCTCCCTCACACCCTTGCCTCTTTGGAATCATTTTCTCAGTGTTATCTTGTTGCAGAAACCAGTACTTGAGAAACCAAGCACCACACTTGGAGAGTTGGAGAACTCAGGTTTATTACACCGGCGGGCCCAGAGGCGTTAACACTCCAAGCTCTGAGCCCCAAACAAAGGGATTACAGAGTTTTTATTGACAGACTATAGTGGGCAACACTAGCTGTTAATAGGCTGGTTTAAAGTAAGGGGTTTTGCACATGTGAAACAGCAGTCAAGATGGGGGAGAGGGATGCCTGACCCTTACACAGACAGGCATGATTAAGCAAGTTTGCAGGGGCCAGGCAACTGCAAAGAGCAGCAGGACAAGGGTGAGTGAGATAAACTCCAGTTCCTAGTATTGCAAATCCCCACTTTCTGAGACTACATGACCTATGTGATCTAGACTTTGCAAGGGGCAAGCTGAGTTACAGAGGCAGACTGAGAAGGAGGTTATGTAAAATTTTAACTCTTCCTCTTCAATCTGACATGTGGTGTCCCAGGCTTGAAGTCCTTAGAAAGTCATCCAAATAAAACATAACTCAACTTTTAGGTTGTGCATTATTATATTTTTTTTTTTCAGTCAACATCACTCAAGAGATTCTTTGCTCAGCAATATCCTGTCTACCAATAAGTTCATCAAGTCATTCTTCATTTCTATTATGGTGTATGTGTGTGTGTTTAAATCTTTATTTAATTTATTTATTTATTTTTTTTTTTTTTGTATTTTTTCCTCTTTAGGATTTTCATGTGTCTACTTACATATGCATCTGTTTTATGTCCAAATTAGTCATAATTGTTTCCTTGCTATGTCTGGTTCTGATATGCTCTCTCCTTAAATTGTTTTTTTGTTTCTTTAGTTTTCTTTTGGTTTGCCTTATAAAATTGTCTCTTGAGAGTAGGGCATGATATACTGGGTAAAAAGAACTGCAATAAAAAGGCCTTCAGTAATACAGTGGTGGGGGACAGAAAGTCACTCAGTGATGTCCGACTCTTTGTGACTCCATGGGCTGTAGCCTGCCAGGCTCCTGTCCATGGGAATTCTCCAGGCCACAATACTGGAGTGGGTAGCCTTTCCCTTCTCCAGGGGATCTTCCCAACTCAGGGATCAAACCCAGGCAGGTCTCCCTCATTGCAGGTGGATTCTTTACCAGCTGAGTCACAAGGGAAGCTCACAAATACTGGAGTGGGTAGCCTATCCCTTCTCCAGCGGATCTTCCCAACCCAGGAATCGAACTGGGGTCTCTTGCATTGCAGGCAGATTCTTTACCAACTGAGCTATCTGGGAAACCCTTAGAAGGCTCTTTAAATAATCCTATGATTACTTCTCAATCTTCTAATGAGCCTATTTCTCTGCCAACTAAATGGACATGAATTTGAGTAAACTCCAGGAGTTGGTGATGGAAAGGGAGGCCTGTCGTGCTGTAGTCCATGGAGTCGCAAAGAATGGACATGACTGAGTGACTGAACTGAACTGAACTGATGTCTCTGCAGTATGAACTTCACAAGAGGTCCGCAGTTTTGTTTCCTCTTTCCCTTTAGGCAGGCCAAGATGGCTATAGTGTGTGAGTATTTCCCTTCCCCATTTCCTCCCAGGTCAGTTAGGCTTTGATAATGTTGGAGGAGGTCTTGCTCAGTCGTGTCTGACTCTTTGCGACCCTGTGGAAGGTAGCCTACCAGGCCCCGCCGTCCATGGGATTTTCCAGGCAAGAATAATGGAGTGGGCTGTCATTTCCTTCTCCAGGGGATTTGATAGTGTTAAGGGAGTGTAATTTCCTCGGTTCTGTCTCGTCACAACAAAGATATGAAGCGAAGGACGTTAAAGACCATGGCGTGTCACAGCTCTTGGACAGTCTGTGTCCAAGACAGTTGGACAGATCAATTTTATTTAGAATATAAAGGAAAATGCATCCTAGAGGCATGAGGGCACGCTGACCCAAAAGACAGAAGAGGAGAGAGAGAGAGAGAGCGCAAGCGCGGGAGAGAGAGAGAGAGATCCCCGGCCCTTTGGATCCACTTTTTATATGTTTTTGTCCTACTCCTGGGCCTCCCCTATGTAAACTGGGCTAGCCAGGAGTGCTGTTTGTTCTACCTGAGGTCCTCACTCCAGTTCTTGGACCTTCCTTTGTTCTATTTTTGCCGGCTTTTCCCTTCCTTGTCTTTTAGCCACCGCCATTTTGGACTCCTGCCTCTTATTCTCACTACCTAACAATAATATTCCAGCAGGTTAGGTTCTGGTAAATAGTTTACTCTGAGGACAGGCCTTATTTAAAAGAACAAGTAACCTGGGTGTTTCAAAATGGTGTTTCCCCCTTCTCCCTGCTAGGCTCATGAAGTGATTTTTCTCAATTATTTGCTGTGAGAATTTGGTTGGTCTTTTGGGAATAAATCTCACAATATCATGACCCACCCCCCACAACTCCACATGACTGAGTTCCACCGATTAAACACCAAATTGTCAATACTGAGCCTCCAGCAAACTTCACAATTGTATTTGACGTTTTCTTCACCAGGCACTTCTTCCTGAGGCAGCTTCTGCTTGTGCGTCTCTGCTCTAGTAACATAACTACCTGTTTTTAACACATGAGACAAGGCAAGGGAAGAGAACCCAAGAAATGATCAGAGATGAAGGCAGGTAGGTCACTGTAGGTCATGTAAACGGGTTTCAATTTTATACAGTATATAAAAGGGAGACAGTGTCAGTTTTAGGAGAATTGTGACATGACCTCACATATAATATTTTTTTTAATTTTTCTGTATATTATGTGGAAAATGAGTCATATGTTGGCCAAATGTCTGGTACAGTGATAAGTTAAGGGATTCTTGCAATAATTTGAACATTCAACAGTGTATATTTAAAACATCTTCTACAGGGGATCTTCCCAATCCAGGGATTGAACCCAGTCTCCTGCATTGCAGGCAGATTCTTTACCAGTTGAACTACAAGGGAAACCCAAGAATACTGGAGTGGATAGCCTATCCCTTCTCCACGGGATCTTCCTGACCCAGGAATCAAACTGGGGTCTCCTGCATTGCAGGCAGATTCTTTACCACCTGAGCTATGAGGGAAGCCCTAAATACCAACTAACAGTGTAGCAGAAACATTGAAAAATATTTAAATTTTTTGAATCATCAATTTTTTCAATAAACATATGCTAAATAGATGATTATGGTCGTCTATGAAGAATTTTAGTAATAGTTAAAATAAGTTAACAATTTAAATATCCAAAATAGACATTTACTTATATTACCATATGATTTAATATTATTTAACAATAAAAACATTGCTTTAAAGTGACATATCATGACATAATATATTGTTTATAATACAATACTAAAAACATATTAAGCAACGTGTAGATTTCTATTTGAATATGATTATATCACCATTTCAATGGATATGAACTTGGGCAAACTCCAGGAGATAGTGAGGGACAGGGAAGCCTGGCATATTGCAGTCCATGTGGTCACGAAGAGTCGGACACGACTTGGTGACTGACAAACAAGAACAACAACATTTACCACCTCTGTTCATATTTGTTTTATTTCTACTAAATCTTCCTTAAATGACAAAGAAGGAATAAACTAGATATTTGCTAAAGAAGTAAGAAGAATTGGTGGGTTTGATTTCCATCACTAAGATGATATAAATAACTGAAAAAGTTTGGGCTTATTTGGGTAGGTGGGGCTTAGGTGGGTAGAATTCTACTTGTCTAAACAGCGATCAAGACTTGTTAAAAAGTAACCTTAGTTAGGCAGATAGTATTGGAGCAGTAATAAAAGGTAATTAGAAATTGCCCCCATGTATGAGGAAATATAGGCTTCCCTGGTGGCTCAGATGGTAAAGAATCCGGCTTCAATGTGGGAGACCTAGGTTCAATCCCTGAGTTGGGAAGATCCCCTGGAGAAGGGCATAGCAACCCACTCCAATATTCTTGCCTGGAGAATTCCACGGACAGAGGAGCCTGGCAGGCTATAGTTAGTGGGGTTGCAAAGTCTGACAAGACTGAGCAACTAAACACGTAAGGAAATGTAATGATTATGCAACTAATACTTCATTTGAATAAAAGTCAATAATTGTGAGACAATTGAATAACCAGAAAGAAAAAAACATAGGTCCATAGTTCACATTATGCATAATAAAACCTTACAGCTTTTTTTGTTACAAAATGTAAGAAAACATTTTGTGATGTGTTAAAAAGTATTTTAAAATAGTTTTAATTAGGAACGGTTTCTTAAAACACAAAACTGCAAAGAAGGAAAACAATAACACTTTTGAATAAATTGAATGTTTGAATAGTAAAATACACTGTGAACAGAATAAAATTAGAAGTAATAGAGAGATACAACTAACAAAATATTCAGAATTTGAAAGGATCTGGCCATTCTGGTCAAAACAAACAAACAAACAAACAGGTAACTGAGGTTACTGAAATTTGAGCAAATTTGGGCACAATCTATGATCAGATATTTCATGGAAGAGGCTCACCTGGACAATGCACTGATGCACAATTGCAAAGAACATTTCTGTAAATCAATGTGATGTCATTTTAAATTCTGATTATTGAAGCAATGGAAAATTTAATGCACTGGTGATGGTACTGAGACTTGTAAATTATTTTTGATGGCAATTTGAAGATGTCATTCAAAAACAGAATGAGCATATTCCATGCTATCCTAAACAACATAGCAGGGGAAAAGGGTTTCCACAGTCCATCCCAAATCTTTACAGCATGAATAATAGAACCTATGAAACTGTCACTTTCAAATATATTAAAACTTCCATCAGGATGTTTAATGTGTTGAAGTTCATGCCTCACCAGATAGCATAACTTATTAAATTTTTTACTAAATAAAATATAATATACACACATATTTACACACACACACACACTCCAGTAATGTTGTTGTTGTTCATCACCATGTTGTGTCTGACTCTTTGCAACCCCATAGACTGCAGCACACCAGGCTCCCCTGTCTTTCACTATCTCTCAGAGTTTGCTCAAATTCATATACATTGAATTGGTGATACTATCTAACAATCTAATCTTCTGCCACCCGCTTCTTTTACTTTCAGTCTTTTTCAGTGTCAGAGCCTTTTCCAATGAGTCAGCTCTTTGCATCAGGTGTCCAAAATATTGAAGCTTCGGTATCAATCCTTCCAATGAATATTCAGGGCTGATATCCTTTAGGATTGACTGGTTTAATCTTTTAGCAGTCCAAGGGACTCTCTAGAGTCTTCTCCAGTGTCACAACTTGAAAGTATCAATTCTTCAATGCTCAGATTTCTTCATGATCTCTCACATCTCTACATGACTACTGGAAAAACCATAGCTTTAACTAGATGGACCTTTGTCAACTAAGTGATGTCTCTGCTTTTTAATACTCTGTGTAGGCTTTTCATAGCTTTCCTTCCAAGGAGCAAGTGGCTTTTAATTTCCAGGCTGCAGTCAACATCCTCAGTGATTTTGTAGCTCAGGAAAATAAAATCTGGCTCTGTTTCCACCTTTTCCCTGCCTATTTGGCATGAAGTGATGGGACCAGATGCCATGATATTAGTTTTCTGAATGTTGAGTTTTAAGCCCGCTTAAAACTCTTCTCTTTCACTCTCATGAAAAGGCTCTTTAGCTCTTCTTGGCAGAAATGTCAATTTCTGCCATTAGAGTGGTATCATCTGCATATCTGAGGTTGTTTATATTTCTCCCAGCATTCTTGATTCCAACTTGTGATTCATCCAGTCTGGCATTTTGCATGATGTATTCTGCATATAAGTTGAATAAGCAAGATGGCAGTATACAGCCTTGTTGTACTCCTTTCCCAATTTTGAACCTGTCCACTGTTCCATGTATGGTTCTAACTGTTGCTTCTTAACCTGTATACAGGTTTCTCAGGAAGCTAATATGGTGGTCTGGTACTCCCATCTCTTTAAGAATTTTCCACAGTATTTTTGTTATCTGCACAGTCAAAGGCTTTAGCATAGTCAATAAAGCAGAAGTATATGTTCCTCTGGAATCCTCTTGCTTTCTCTATGATCCAGGGAATGTTGGCAGTTAATCTCTGGTCCCTCTGCCTTTTCTAAACCCAGCTTGTACATACTATCGTTCTTTGTTCACATACTGCTGAAGTCTAATGAAAGATTTTGTGCCTAACCTTTCTAGCATGTGAAAGGAGTGCAATGGTACAGTAGTTTGAACATTCTTTAGCACTGTCCTTCTTTGGGATTGAAATGAAAACTGACATTTTCAAGTCCTGTGGCCATTGCTGAGTTTTCCAAATTTGCACATTCACATCAGGTGGTACATACATAGCAGGGGATACACACAGACACACACACACACACCACAGGACACACACATACACACCAGGGTATGTACAAATATCAATATGTAAATAACAGCACTATTGTTAACTTAAAAAAAGCTCGAGTGGGAAGCAAATATTAAAAAAAATATATTTTACATACTAACTTGATAAATATATCATGGTCTATTCATACAATGAAAAATTACAGGATTGGGAAAATAGATACATTAAAGAAATAGGAATGAAGGCATCAATGCAGATGGCTCATAAATACAATTTATCTTAATAAGAATAGGACAGATTATATTTATAAGAAATTTCCAGGTGGCAGTAGTGGTAAAGAACCTGCCAAACAGGAGGTGCAAGAGACATGGGCTCGATTCCTGGGTTGGGAAAGTCGCCTGGAAAAAGAAATGGCAGCCCACTCCAGTATTCTTGCCTGGAGATTTCCATGGACAGAGGAGCCTGCCAGGCTACTGTCCATGGGGTCGCAAAGAATCAGACATTACTGAAGTGATAGATCATGGAAAACAGAGAAAATATCAATCTATTATTTGTAAGTGAAGTCTCTCAGCCATGTCCAACTCTTTGCGACCCCGTGGACTGTAGCCCACTAGGCTCCTCCATCCATGGGATTCTCCAGGCAAGAGTACTGGAGTGGGTTGCCTGTTCCTTCTCCAGGGATTATTTGCAAAGTCATGGTTAATTGATTATTTTTAAATACAGAATCATGGAATTCACAATAATTGTATAAGTAATATAAATGTCTAACAACTAAGCAAATAGTTGAATCTTAACCCTAGATAGGAAGATAGATAGGAATGGCAAGAATATTTATTAAATCATCTCAAAATTCCATAAGAAACGTATGACAATTATAGAAATATCCCAGTAGAGTTCAGTTCAGTCATTCACTCGTGTCCAATTCTTTGCGACCCTATGGACTGCAGCACGGGAGGCCTCCCTGTCAATCACCAATTCCTGGAGTTTACTCAAAATCATGTCCATTAAGCCAGGGATGCCATGAAACCATCTCATCCTCTGTCGACCCCTTCTCCTCCCACTTCCAATCTTTCCCGGAATCAGGCTCTTTTCAAATGGATCAGTTCTTTGCATTAGGTGGCCAAAGTATTGGAGTTTCTGCTTCAGCATCAGTCCTTCCAATAAATATTCAGGACTGATTTCCTTTAGAATGGACTGGTTGGATCCCCTTGCTATCCAAGGGACTCTCAAGAGTCTTCTCCAGTACCACAGTTCAAAAGCACAAAAAGTGCTCAACTTTCTTTACAGTCCAACTCTCACATCCATACATAACTATTGGAAAAACCTTAGCCTTGACTAGAGGGACCTTTGTTGGCAAAGTAACGTCTCTGCTTTTTAATATGTTGTCTAGGTTGGTCATAACTTTTCTTCCAAGGAGCAAGTGTCTTTTAACTTCATGCCTCCAGTCACCATCTGCAGTGATTTTGAAGCCCCCCAAAATAAAGCATGTCATGGTTTCCACTGTTACTTATCTATTTGCCATGAAGTGATGGGACCAGGTGCCATGATCTTAGTTTTCTGAATGTTGAGCTTTAGGCCAACTTTTTCACTCTCCTCTTCACTTTCATCAAGAGGCTGTTTAGTTCCTCTTCATTTTCTGCCATAAGGGTGGTGTCATCTGCATATCTGAGGTTATTGGTATTTCTCCCAGCAATTTTGATTCCAGCTTGTGCTTCCTCCAGCCCATCATTTCTCAGCATATAAGTAAAACAAGCAGGATGACAATATACAGCCTTGACGTGCTCTTTTCCCTATTTGGAACTAGTCTGTTGTTCCATGTCCAGTTTTGACTGTTGCTTCCTGGCCTGCATACAGGTTTCTCAAGAGGCAGGTCAGGTGGTCTGGTATTCCCATTTCCTTCAGAATTTCCCAGAGTATATTGTGATCCACAAAGTCAAAGCCTTTGGCCTAGTCAATAAAGCAGAAATAGATGTTTTTCTTTAACTCTCTTGCTTTTTCAATGATGTTCTTGCTGTTTCAATGATGTTTTTTCAGTAGATTTTGGCAATTTGATCTCTGGTTCCTCTGCCTTTTCTAACTCCAGCTTGAACATCTGGAAGTTCATGGTTCACATACTGTTGAAGCCTGGCTTGGAGAATTTTGAGCATTACTTTACTAGCATGTGAGATGAGTATAATTGTGCAGTAGTTGGAGCATTCTTTGGTATTGCCTTTCTTAGGGATTGGAATGAAAGCTGACCTTTTCCAGTCCTGTGGCCACTGCTGAGTTTTCCAAATTTGCTGACATATTGAGTGCAGCACTTTCACACCATCATCTTTTAGAATTTGAAATAGCTCAACTGGAATTCCATCACCTCCACTAGCTTTGTTCATAGTGATGCCTAAGGCTCACTTGACTTCACATTCCAGGATGTCTGGCTCTAGGTGAGTGATCACACCATCGTGATTATCTGGGTCTTGAAGATCTTTTTTATACAGTTCTTCTGTGGATTTTTGCCACCTCTTCTTAGTATCTTCTGCTTCTGTTAGGTCCATACTAAGTCTGTCCTTTATTGTGCCCATCTTTGCATGAAATATTCCCTTGGTATCTCTAATTTTCTTGAAGAGATCTCTAGTCTTTCCCATTCTGTTGTTTCCCTCTATTTCATTGCACTGATTGTGGAGGAAGGCTTTCTTATCTCTCCTTTCTGTTCTTTGGAACTCTGCATTCCAATGGGTATATTTTTCCTTTTATCCTTTGTCTTTCGCTCCTCTTCTTTTCATAGCTATATGTAAGGCCTCCTCAGCAACCATATTGCCTTTTTGCATTTATTTTCCTTGGGGATGATCTTGATCCCTGCCTCCTGCACAATGTCACAAAGCTCCATTCATAGTTCTTCAGGCACTCTATCTATCAGACCTAATCCCTTGAATCTATTTCCCACTTCCACTATATAATAATAAGGGATTTTATTTAGGACATACCTGAATGGTCTAGTGGTTTTCCCTACTTTCTTCAATTTCAGTCTGAATTTGGCAATAAGGAGTTCATGTTCTGAGCCACAGTCAGCTCCCGATCTTGTTTTTGCTGACTGTATAGAGCTTCTCCATCTTTGGCTGCAAAGAATATAATCAATCTGATTTTAGTGTTGGCCATCTGGTGATGTCCATGTGTAGAGTCTTCTCTTGTGTTTTTGGAAGAGGGTGTTTGCTATGACCAGTGTGTTCTCTTGGCAAAATATGTTTGCCTTTGCCCTGCTTCGTTCTGTACTCCAAGGCAAAAGTTATCTGTTATTCCAGGTATTTCTTGACTCCCTACTTTTGGACTGCAGTCCCGTATAATGAAAAGGACATCTTTTTGGGTGTTATTTGTAGAAGGTCTTGTGTGTCTTCATAGAACTGTTCAACTTCAGCTTCTTCAGCATTACCGGTCAGAGCATAGACTTGGATTGCTGTGATATTGAATGGTTTGAACTGGATATTGAACTGGAGAAGGGAATGTCAAACCACTTCAGTATTCTTGCCTTGAGAACCCCATGAATAGTATGAAAAGGAGCATCCCACTTACACATAAACAGTTAATTAACTTTAAATTTTAACTTTAACTGTGGCTCATATATAATAAAAAATAATTGTGTGATCTATGAACAGGTGAATGAACTTCCTGTCATGCTAGCATTATCATATTTTAGTGGTGAGTAAAAAGCTAAATATTTTGACTAGTTTATTTTAATTTCATATACCAAATTTTTTTTTTAATTTTTTTAAAACAAATCATAGTCTACTTTTATTCCTATATCTCAAGCACAAACAATAAACTTTAAAACATTTTTATTATAGTTGAATATAATAATTAGATAAGTAGCAAGTAGAATGCTTTTGGTTTTATTAAATTTTATGTTTGAAAAACTAATCTTCCTTTAGTTTTCAATGAATCTTACATGATTGTAATATATTATGTTTCCATTTTTGTTACTTTTAGTAGTTCTTAATCTTTTTGTTGATATAGGAAATATACCCATGTTTATACAAATATGATCATTTTCATTAACATAAGATATAACTAGTTTTTCTAGAGCTTTCTTGGTGGCTCAGTGGTAAAGAATCCACCTGCAATGCAGGAGACTCAGGTTCAATCCCTGGGTCAGAAAGATCACATGGAGAAAGAAATAGCAAACCATTCCAGTATTCTTCCCTGGAAAATCCCATGGACAGAGGAGTATGGCAAACTATAGTTTATGGGGTCTAAAGAGTCGGGCACGACTTAGCGACAGAGCACAAGCACGATAGTCATTTTTAGTTCTTTTTCTGTGCTACTCTCAATTATTTGTATAACAGCATTTGTTACTAAAATTTATCTAAATGTATTTCCTACAGTTATTAAAATATTCCAGCCTTTTTTTTTTGAAAGACAATTTATCACTTTATTTTTTTTTTGACAATAGAAACAGATTTTTATTTTTTTATCTATCCTTACATTGCACTCTAATATTGTAACTCATTTAACACTTCTATTTCTTGTCTTCTTGCTTCAGTATTAACTCTGTTTTATATCTTTATATCCATTATAATAATACAACACACAGAGAAACAAATAATTCATTTTGAGAACATCTATTCAGAAAATTGCTACATCTTTGAACTCCAAAACAAAATCATATATTTAATGTAATAATATAAAAGCTATGCTGATATATTTAACATTTACTCCAAGAGGTGTTTTTCATTTTTATTTATTCTTTGCAGAGAAAAAAAAAAAAACCAAAAAACTTTCAATCACATTTTAAACAAAATACTTCTTTAACCAGTACACCGAAGATTATGAAAGAGGAATATGTTACTTCTGAACAAACAAGTCTATCATTAGGTTTTAAATGAAAAAGAAAAAAGGATGGTGAAAACAACTTCTAAAAACTTTAGATTTGAAGACCAAATACATGTTGCTTCCTAATCCCTCTCACTATTATCTGACCAATTTTCATTTTTTGCACAACATTTAAATCATATAAGAAAAGCAGAGTGGAACTTATAGGTAGGAGATAAAAATGAAGTGAGAAGTTGGCAACTCAAGATTTGATAGTCTTCACTGAATATCCAAGTCCATAGTATTGAAACAATTTACAACTGACAAACATAGATGTTTCCATAATGGTGAGGGGAAAATACTAATGATGGGTGGGATGCAATGTAGTTACCAGAAACTCTTACAAGCTATTTTGCCTTTAGAATGTCAGAGCAACTAGAAAGATGAGTACATTAAAACATGTGTTCCAAATGTTTAATGTGTCCAAAGCTTTATTTTTTGTCAGATTAGTGTTAACATATCTATCTTACCAAATTTTGTTCTACAACTGAGAACTCAGTACACACATAGTGGGTGTCTGTCAAACTAGCTATGAGAAAATGTGCAAAACAGAAAAAAGAAAACAAGGTTGATGCAGATAATACATTAATATTCTCCTAACTGAAATATGAGAATAATGTTTTTTGTACTAAACATTACATGAAGTGTTTATTGCAAACCACTGGACACATAAGAAACTGTTGAATATAGAGTATTATTCTGTCATCAGTGAAATTATCTGTAAATGAAGACACTGTAGACTTCAAAGAGAAGGAAATGTACAGGAGTTTCTGACTCAGGAGTCATATATAATTATTACATTGGGTCTGTGTGTGTTTGTGTGTGTGTGTGTTAGTCACTCAGTCATATCTGACTCTTTGTAACCCCATGGACTGTAGCCCACCAGGTTCCTCTGTCCATGGAATTCTCCAGGCAAGAATACTGGAGTGGGTTTCCATTTCCCCCTCTAGGGGATCTTCCTGACCCAGGAAGTGAACCTGGGTCTCCCACTTAGCAGGCATATTCTTTATAGCCTGAGCTATCTGAGAAACCCATTACATAGTGGCACAATGCCAAAACATTAATTGTTCATTGGATGTTTAGCTCCTGGAGACCTATGGCCATGGCTTGTCACTATTTAAACCCCTACTGATCTTTATGATACCCAACAGATAATAAACACTATCCAAAAAGCCAACTGATTTACTAATTCAAAGTTGATATGTGCAAAGTAAATTACCATTTTCTAAACCAATGTTAAAAGTTTTGTTTAATAATTTTAAGTTATGGAGCTTGTCTGGTGGCTCAGCAGTAAAGCAATCCACTTGCCAATATAGGAGACACGGGTTTGAACCCCGGGTTGTGTAGATACCCTGGGGAAGGAAATGGTTAACCCACTCCAGTATTCTTGCCTGGGAAAGCCCATGGACAGTGGAGCCTGGTGGGCTATAGTTCATGATGTCTCAAAAGAATCAAACATGACTCAGTGACTAAGTAGCATCAACAATAACAATTTTAAATGATAGGAGTCAGTAATGATATTATTAAAAGTCATTATTAGGAAACATTCTTTAAGAATTTGTTAGGGCCAGGACATTTTTGATTGCAGGAAACAGCTGAAAATTTTAGAAGGACTAAAGTTTTAGCAATCTCAATACTGTGAAAAATATTCCTCTTCAACTGTAGAAGGACCTCACAAATTTTTCATGCTTTTTTTTTTTCCCTTAAAAACAAATAAATTCCCTCCTGGAAGCATTGTGTCACTCCTCACTTTATTTAAATTGGATGCCAATTTAATTTTGACTTTTGAGGCTGAAAGAGAATAGTTGTTATATTGATTGGCAATCTGATTAACTTCATTCTCCCTATCACTACATGAGATACTTTCCTAAATAATTATATTTTGCTTTTTCTCCATAATGTAAAGTATTATGCTGAATCAATCTTTGTGACATGAGAACTCAACTTTTCATAGCTCACACTTCCTTTTTCTTGCTTTATTGGGACTCTTTTAGGTGTGTATGAAAGTGAAAATGTTTTGAATGCCTATACATCAAAGATCATTTAATTGCCTGCTTTGAACTAGTTGTAAACTCTCCCAAGCTCCTTATTTATTCATTTATTTGCATAAAGCCCATCTAATTCTTGTCAAGTTCACTTAACCTTTTAAAACTTTCATCTGTACTTCAATTATTACAACTTTACTGGTATTTTTATGATCAGTGATTTTCTGGTAACAGAGATAATTAAACAACTATACATTACATGTCTTTTAGTATGTTTTAGATAAATGTTACATTTCTTCTACATAATACTCACACTTCCATGTCCTATGTAGAAAGTGGTAGCTAATCTGCTAGTAGAAGTGAGAGGTAAAACACACTAACACTGCTGAAAATATATATTTCTGAGTTTCAATAAAGTGAAGGATGTCTCTTGATAAAAATATTTTCAGCTATCCCTGTTTAAACAATCTACCAGTCAATCAATCAGAAGATGACACTGTGTCACAGAAATGTCATCTGGGAAACTGTGATATATAACCTTATATCTATTTTAAACATGCATCTTTTAAAATGTCAATATTATTGCCATTATGTCTTAGAAAAACATACAGAAAAGCAAACAAAAACCAAGTGTGATTTATTTTTGAACAACAAAGAAAAAATAAATGTTCAAGTGATGAGTAATAGCTTCAAACCATAAACAATATATACAGTAGCTTTTACTGAATTAAAATATTTCCTTTAGCAAGATTTTGACCCATAATAGTGGTTAGTGCATATTTTGACTCTAATGCAAAATTTTGACTCTTAGGAAACATTGAGATATCTCAGTGAATTGAAAAGAAAACTAATTCTTCCATATATATGTATGCATATGTATATATGTTATATATATATACCTACAACATTATAACCATACATTTAAAGATATAGCATATATATTTTCATACATTTATGTTCATACATATTAATTTTCATAATGATAATTTCAAACCTATATTGTCAGAAAGTGAATGATATTTGATGTAACTCTTTAAAAATTATTTTTAAGGTAGGGTGAAATATTTATTAATAAGACCAGAAGAAGACTGGAGAATTTTCTTAAATTATATGACAGTATATCTGATATTTAGGAATAAGAATAAACTCAGTATCAATCTGTGCACTGATATGATGCACACATAATGGAACCTCACAGAACAGTTTATGTTATAATGATGTAATTCATTGCATAATTTCTTGGAACTAACATAATTACCCAGAACTGACAGATAACAATACTACTGCCTAGTAACTTTTTAGATTAAATAAGTATCAGATGTCCATCTCATAATGTTATGAAAGAAACAAGAACATGCTTATAATTATACATTACATCTTATTTAATCATTTACATTGTTAAAATTGCAGTAGTTTTGAAAATTGCCTACACCAGCATCAACACAGCTGACTTATGGTGTAAGCTACAATGGTAAGTAAAATGCATTCATTTTTCCAGGTAACAGTATTTAGCAGTTCGTGCATTTGTAGATTAGACCCCTCAACAGTCCTATGACAGTGAACTGAGAATAGAGTCTCGTTTACCAAGATTAGAGATCTGCTTGTTTAATGCTTTCGTTATGAAGCTTCAGAAAGCACAGTCACTGAGTTATATCTAAGCAAAGTGTGACTGTAAAGATTAAGGCATTCACACAATTAATGAATTAATGAAAAACATGTGATCTAGTGTATAACCTAGTAAAATATATATTTTTTAGTTCTTTGTATATTTTTGTTTTATTTTTGATTGGAGGATAACTAGTTTACAATGTTGTGTTGATTTCTGCCACACAAAAATGTGAATCAGCCATAAGTATACAAACATCCTCTCCCTCGTGAACCTCCCTCCCACTCGCCCAGCTCACCCCTCCAGGTCATCACAGAGAACCAGGCTGAGCTCCCTGCTTTTTACAGCAACTTCCCACTAGCTATTTTGCACATCATAGTGCATGTATGTCAATGCTACTCTCTTAAAATAATTTTTCTTCTTCGGTCTTATTGTTGTATTGCTTATCCTGTTCACAGCCCAAATTGTCTCACTGTTCATACTGTCTGCACCGTTTGCTTACCCAGAGTAGACAAGGCATGAGCTAAGAGCCTGGAAGGATACGGGAGGAGTTGTAGGAACTGCAGGCACATTTATTCTCTCTCGGCTGGCACGGCAGCCAGAACACAGCCTTTCTCCTGGCTGATGCAGCAGCAGTCTCAGTAGCCACAGTAGAGCCATAACGGAGCCATAACATAACGTCATATAACATAACCATGGCGTTGCTCCAATGTAGGCCCGATGCAGCAGCAGCCAGGGGTTTCATAGTGAGGCTCATAGGGGTGTACCGCACATAGTTGAGATCACTATGGTACCTGCGACCAAGCGTGTACCTCGTGATGCACATGCTCAGTGCTGTAAGTGATCTCAACTTTTACATAATCACTATTTATAATACGTGGGGCAAGAGTGAGAGGCCATGGGGCAAGAGAGCCTGACCATGCCATCTTGGCTAATTTTCTCTTTCCTTAGTTTTTTAGTTGCTAAATCATGTCTGACTCTTTGTGACCCCATGAATTTCAGCATACAAGTCTTCCCTCGCTTTCACTGTTTCATGGAGTTTGCTCAAATTCATGTCCACTGAGTTAGTGATGACATCCAACCATGTCAACATCTGTCACCCCCTTCTCCTCCTTTCCTCATTCTTTCCTGGTACCAGGGTCTCTTCCAATGAGCTGCTGCTTCACATTAGGTGGTCAAAATATTGGAGCATAAGCTTCAGCATCAGTCCTTCTGATGAATATTCAGGGTTGATTTCCTTTAGGATTTACTGGCTTGATCTTCTTGCTGTCCAAGGGACTCTCAAGAGTCTTCTCCAACACCACAATTTGAAAGTATCAATTCTTCAGTGCTCAGCCTTCTTTATGGTCCAACTCTCACATCTGTACATGACTACACAGAAAAACTATAGCTTTGACTATACGGACCTTTGTTGGTAAAGTGATGTTTCTGCTTTTTAATATGCTGTCTAGGTTTCTTTCTCTACATCCTCTAATTACTACACAACAATTATACTGACTAAAAGCACAAAAACTGCCTCTCACTCCTTCCTGTCTCACTCTCTCCCTGCTATAACCTGCCCATGAGTAGACCTATGCAGTTTGTCTCCCCATACAGTTTCTCTTTTGGAGGCTCTTTCTATTCTCTGATGTGATAATCCTCTGCAATTGTCTAGTAGATGCTCTCTTAGCTGCTACTCTTTAGAACTGGGCAATAGTGAGAAAGCAAAGAAACTTTATTATAATTCAAGAAAGAAAAGCTAGGACTACTTATATATCAATTTCAAGTCTACTATTTATGTTAATGACATAAGTTAACATATGTGAATAACAACAAATATATAATGGTGTATTTTAAATGAAGGAAGACTCAGTGGTAATAAATGAAATGCTTTACCAAAAGATAATAAACTCCAAATTTATATATATTTTTAATAATTTTTTTGGTTAAACGTCACACAAAACATACTGCTTTAATCATAGTTGACTGTACAGTTCAATGGCACTACATATACACACATTGTTATACAACTCTCACCATCATCCATCTCCCAAATTTTTCACCTTCCTAAAGTGAAACTCTCTCCTTATTTAACACTAGCACCCTATTCCCCTTCACAACCTCCCCCTCCCCAGAATAAACAGTATTTGGCTACACCTAATCAATAACCTCAGATATGCAGATAACACCACCCTTATGGCAGAGAGTGAAGAGGAACTGAACAGCCTCTTGATGAAAGTGAAAGAGGAGAGTGAAAAGGTTGGCTTAAAGCTCAACATTCAGAAAACTAAGATCATGGCATCTGGTCCCATCACTTCATGGCAAATAGATGGGGAAACAGTGGAAACAGTGTCAGACTTTATTTTTTTGGACTGCAGATGATGATTGTAGCCATGAAATTAAAAGACATTTACTCCTTGGAAGGAAAGTTATGACCAACCTGGATAGCATGTTAAAAAGCAGAGACATTACTTAGCCAACAAAGTCCGTCTGGTCAAGGCTATGGTTTTTCCAGTGGTCATGTATGGATGTGAGAGTTGGACTGTGAAGAAAGCTGAGCACCGAAAAATTGATGCTTTTGAACTGTGGTGTTGGAGAAGACTCTTGAGAGTGGCTTGGACTGCAAGGAGATCCAACCAGTCCATCCTAAAGGAGATCAGTCCTGGGTGTTCATTGGAAAGACTGATGCTGAAGCTGAAACTCCAGTACTTTGGGCACCTCATGCAAAGAGTTGACTCATTGGAAAAGACCCTGATACTGGGAGGGATTGGGGGCAGGAGGAGAAGGGGACGACAGAAGATGAGATGGCTGGATGGCATCACCGACTTTATGGACATGAGTTTGAGTAACTCCAGGAGTTGGTGATGGACAGGGAGGCCTGGCGTGCTGTGATTCATGGGATCACAAAGAGTCGGACACGACTGAGAGACTGAGAGTTCAGACTGAACTGAATGTATATTGGAATTCATTTTTAAAGTTAACTTATGAAATGGCAACCTGCTCCAGTATTCTTGTTTGGAAAATTCTGTGGATAGAGGAGCCTGGCTAACTACAGTCCATAGAGTCACAGAGTCAGACATGACAGAGCATGCACACACAAAAGCCAAATCAAACAAACAAGCAAAACCTTCCATCACCATTACTTTGTTCTAAGCTATTGTGAACTTCAGGGTAGAAAGACATTTTACAACTTTATTTTATGGTCAAGTCACTATTCCACTTAGTCATTTAATTATTTCTCATTTTTCTTGACATTTTTGCATCTGGAATCTCCAATACAGCTTAAAAGACACTCTCAGATATCTTTTTTTTAATGGTTTCATTAAAAATTGTACCAATTGATGAAGATCAGATATTGTTTTCTTAGTATTCATCTGAATACTCATTTCCTCATTCTCCGAGTTCTAGCTATCTATGTTATATTTCATTTAGTTATTCAGAGATGCTATGATCTATCCCACCTCAGGGCCATTTTTCTTCTCTTCACACACACACACACACACACACACACACACACACACACACACGAGGTATTGCTCAGTCATGTCTGAATCTGTGTGTCCTCATGGATTGTAAAGTCCATGAAATTCTCTAGGCCAGAATACTGGAATGGGTAGCTATTCCCTTCTCCAGGGAATCTTCCCAACCCAAGAATCAAACCCAGGTCTCCCACATTGCAGCCCAGCTGAGCCACCAGGGGAGCCCTTTCCTTCTCTACATCACCTCAGAAAATATAATATATGCTGAAGATTTTTCCCTTCCTTACATGGACTAGACTTTTCTCCTGCTCAATTTCACCTTTTCTTGGACTTCTGTTTTCAATGATGTCTTCTGCAACATGTGGGTCTTCTTACCATGTCAGACTTTTCTTCATAGATAGAGGGGATAACATGTAAAAACCTAGTTTTACCCTATAGAGAAAGGAAAGAAAAAGGCCTTTCAGACTGCTTAGGAGTTTGCCTTAGGCCTTTCCCAAGAGTGAGTAAAAATATCCTGTGGCCAAGACAGTTCACTAGTGGATTCTCACTGTTTTTAGTATGCGATTCAAAATAATTCAGAACATATGGGACATACCCCTTGGAAATCCCCAGAAAAGAAGTAATAGCTTATTGAAGTCAGCTAAGATTTTCTTTTGCCATTTCTTTATTTTTCTGCACATTCGCATTCACAACATCGTTTGTGCAACATTTCTTTTTTTTTTTTTTTTTTTGAGTGAACATTTTTTTTTAATTTAATTTTATTTTTTTATTTTTTTTTAATTTTTATTAGTTGAAGGCTAATTACTTTACATCATTACAGTAGTTTTTGTTATACATTGAAATGAATTAGCCATGGATTCATCCAAAAGTCTACAAGCAATAAATGCTGGAGAGGGTGTGGAGAAAAGGGAACCCTCTTACACTGTTGGTGGGAATGCAAATTAGTACAGCCACTATGGAAAACAGTGTGGAGATTTCTTAAAAAGCTGGAAATAGAACTGCCATATGACCCAGCAATCCCACTTCTGGGCATACACACCAAGGAAACCAGATCTGAAAGAGACACGTGCACCCCAATGTTCATCGCAGTACTGTTTATAATAGCCAGGACATGGAAGCAACCCAGATGCCCATCAGCAGACGAATGGATGAGGAAGCTGTGGTACATATATACCATGGAATATTACTCAGCCATTAAAAAGAATCCATTTGAATCAGTTCTAATGAGATGGATGAAACTGGAGCCCATTATACAGAGCGAAGTAAGCCAGAAAGATAAAGACCATTACAGTATACTAACACATATATATGGACTTTAGAAAGATGGTAACGATGGCCCTATATGTGCAATATTTCTTTAACAAGACTTACTTTTTAGTTGATTGGATAGTTATGTCTTAAGGTCTTTTTGATTTGTGTGACTCTGATGGTTATTCTAACTTTATTTACCTATGTACAGTGGCTTTTCATTTAGCTTTTTTTTTTTTTTACTTTTCAAAACATTCCATTCCATATGCTATGACATTTTTTTCTTGTCTTCTCAAACTTTTATTCATCAGTTCATTGTCTGACTTACCTCCTTCGGCTTAAAACTCTCAATTCCATTCTCTGAAAGGAAAAAAAAAAATAAGTAAATGGAAATATTAGAAAATGGAAATTTAAAAATAAATGTGACATTTGCAACTGTATAAATATTGAAACTAAAGTGACATTTAAGGGTACAAATACTTTTCAGAAATTGATAACTTTATGTCTTCATTTCAAGCCCACTGACATCAGGCTGTGATGCTTTGATGCTTTACTAGATCAGTGGCCTGCCTATAACGACTTTAAAACATATGGAAATAAGTAATCTCCAGGACTCAGTTCATGGTTCCTGGGGAGTAGTGGGAAGCCAGCATGAAGATGGGACTGGAGGTGGGTAATGTGAAAACTATCAGAGGAAAAAAAAATCCTTTATTATGAAACTGAATATTAAACAATGCTCTAAAATGTTGTTTATAGATAATAATAAGAAAGATAAAAGCATCTTGATATTAAATGTTGAGGTGATCAGAAAGCTCCTGAATCTTACTTTGTTTTGCACTTTCCTTCATGAATGCCAGCCTCTGCTAGTGCATAATGCATGTGTTACATCTAAAAAGCCAGGCATAAAGCCAATGTTAGGTGTCAAACTAATGTTTGACAGTCATTAGTTGTTTGATAGTCATTCAAATTTCTCCTAATATTAATTTTTATCTCTGACTAGCACTCCCCATCCTGCTGGTATAGCTTTATACGTTTGCATAAGAACTTCCCCAAATCATTCTCCTTCAGAACACAGTATAATTTAACTGATGGAAATTAAACTCCATCAGTAAGTATCACATAGAAATCATCTTGCTACCAATATTATAAAAGCAAATATGAACTACACCTCTGCTATGACTGTTTAATCCCTCTTCCAATATAGTGATTCTCTTAGTTGCCATATCCATTGCTTTGCAAACAATGAGTGGATTACTTAATGTATACACTTTCCTCATATGTTACTTTTCCAAATTAGGTACAAATATTAACAAATTGGGTGCAATTGTTAAGGATATAATATTTTATTTGCTTTATGAATATTATGTCTATAATTTAACATAATGAGTATTAAAAGTATAAATGAGCTTAATTTAAAAAATTACCTGTAAACCCAGTAAAAGAAAGAAATATCTATCAAATAGAGAAATGTAAAATATATAAAATATTTTCTCTAATAAATGTCATATTTTATTCTTTTCTATAAATATAAAATTATATTCAATATAATTAATCTCTTTTATAAAATCAACCTGCTTACATAGCTTGTGTTCTGTGTAAGCAAGGTTAAATTTAGCAGCAATTCTGGTTAATCACAAGTAATTATAGTTTGCATCTGCCCCCACACTTGTAAACTTCTAAAATGACATGTTCAAAGTCTTTCTTGTTATTGAAAGTATATAGAAATTTGTATTTTCAGATTGTCTTAAAGAGTTTGTAATAGAAAAGTCTTTTTGCTCACAAATGATTACATGATGCATTTTTGAAACATATTCTAGACTTAGGTCTCTTTTCTATCTTCTTAAAGCTTTCATATGTTTCATTTTTATTCTCATGATGTTTATCTGTGCCTCCTCTTTGTCTTGTTACAAATTATTTTCAAATCTGTATCTGTATTACTGAGCAAGAATTTATTCAGCATTTTCTATATACTACCTAATATTTGCAGCCATGGAATTAAAAGATGCTTAATCTTTGGAAGGAAAGTTATGGCCAACCTAGATAGCATATTTAAAAGCAGAAACATTACTTTGCCAACAAAGGTCCATCTGGTCAAGGCTATGGTTTTTCCAGTAGTCCTGTATGAATGTGAGAGTTGGATGGTGAAGAAAGCTGAGCACCGAAAAATTGATGCTTTTGAACTGTGGTGTTGGAGAAGACTCTTGAGAGTCCCTTGGACTGCAAGGAGATCCGACCAGTCCATCCTAAAGGAGATCAGTCCTGGGTGTTCATTGGAAGGACTGATGCTGAGGACTGATCCAATACTTTGTCCACCTCATGAGAAGTGTTGACTCATTGGAAAAGACCCTGATGCTGGGAGGGATTGGGGACAGGAGGAGGAGGGGATGACAGAGGATGAGATGGCTGGATAGCATCACCAACTCGATGGACATGGGTTTGGGTGGACTCCGGGAGTTGGTGATGGACAGAGAGGCCTGGTGTGCTGTGATTCATGGGGTCGCAAAGAGTCAGACACGACTGAGTGACTGAACTGACTGACTGACTGACCTAATATTTAGTTTTCTATGCAGTATGAAATATGACTTCTTACTTCTTTCTGGAAGTAAGCATATACTAGTATGTTAATTGATAACACCTTCCACATCTTTTTTTCTTACATGACCCACATATTTAGCAGTTATCTGTCCCCACTATAACAGCATATCTCATCTGACAAACAGTTCTTTGTTTAGGGGCTATCTTGTGTGCACTGTATTATGTTTAGCAAGATTCCTGGCCTCTATCCAACATATGTCAATAGCACCCTTTTTTCTGCACAATTGTGACAACCAAAAATGTCTCCCAACTTTGGCAAATGTCCTTTGAGATGGAAAATCAACCCCATTTGAGAACCTATTCTGTAACACATCCTGGCCAATGTCCAAAGTCCTCGTAACTCTCTAAGCTCCTGTTTCTATTGAGCCACATGTTTCTTCCCATGGTGACTTACATGCTTAGCAAGAGGAAGCTAGTTTTATTCCCAAATCTGTTCATGTCTATTTCCAATTGTGTGATTTAATTAAATAAGTTAACATCTAAAATTATTAAGAAGAGTTTCTACTAAGAAAATTGCCTTATTTGAAAGTAATAAAAGTCAGCTTGTGTGTGCTAAGTCATTTCAGTCATGTCCAACTCTGTGCAACCCTATGGACTATAACCTCCCAGGCTCCTTTTTCCATGGTATTCTTCAGGCAAGAATACTGGAGTGGGTTGCCATGCCCTCCTCCAGGGGCTCTTCCTGACCTAGGGATCGAACCCGCATCTCTTATGTCTCCTGAACTGGGAGGTGAGTTCTTTACCACTTACGCCACCTGGGAAGTCCAAAAGTCAGTATGTGCTGTGCTATGCATAGTGACTTTAGTCGTCTGACTCTGTGCGGTCCCATGGACTCTATAATGACTGTCAAAATGGTGTTAAAAAAATATAAGATGTGAT
Source organism: Odocoileus virginianus (assembly GCF_023699985.2). Classification (NCBI taxonomy): domain Eukaryota; kingdom Metazoa; phylum Chordata; class Mammalia; order Artiodactyla; family Cervidae; genus Odocoileus; species Odocoileus virginianus. Next base: position 22,085,782 of record NC_069687.1, on the reverse strand, counting down.
TGAGGGAAACAGTTATGAAACTTGTGAAGGAATATGAGACCAAATTATTTTTTGAATGTACCAAAATTCTCTCATTTTGAAAAAATAAAATTGGTTGCTAAAAAGTAATCTGAGTATTCAATGGAACTCCAATGAGTATGGTCTCTGATGCTCAAAGTCTGGTGAATATTAAAAGAATGGAACATCTGTGTACATTTATAAGAAAAATTAAATATGCATCTTTTTTATTAGAAATTATAAACTTAACCCAACTTTTAATTTTATCATCTAATTAGTCTTCTTTAAAAAAGCATTTAAATAGAATGTTTTTAATGACTTTAGTTCAGCCGAGACTAACTATACTTCATAAAAATCTGTAATTCAAAGAAAATTCTGGAGATCACTCAATTGTAAAAAGAATAAAACGAAATGAATGAATGAGAGAGGAGATTTAGATTTTACTGGGAAATTTAGGAAAAGATGAGAATCTTTAAGTATTTGCTCTGCAGAGGAGGCAGACCTTCAGTTCAGTCAGTTCAGTCACTCAATCATGTCCAACTCTTTGTAAACCCATAGATTGCAGCATGCCAGGCTTCCCTGTCTATCTCCAACTCCTGGAACCTGCTCAGACTCATGTCCATTTAGTCAGTGATGCCATCCAACCATCTCATCCTCTGTCATCCCCTTCTGCTCCCACCTTCAATCATTCCCAGCATCAGCGTCTTTTTCCAGTGAATCAGTTTTTCACATCAGGTGGCCAAAGTTTTGGAGTTTCAGCTTCATATCGGTCCTTCTAAATATTTGGGACTGATTTCCTTTAGGATTGATTGGTTTGATCTCCTTGCTGTCCAAGGAACTCTCAAGAATCTTCTCCAACACAACAGTTCAAAAGCATCAATTCTTCTGTGCTCAGCTTTCTTTATAGTTCAACTCTCATAGTTTTGTTTTTCCTTTTGTACCTTCTTCCATATTTACAAATTTAATCTAAATCTTTGAAAATTTAAATTATAGATAAAATATCTACCTTTTTGCCGTTATCACTACATTTCCATGCATATGTATCTCTATAGAAGGTTATAATGTAGCTACATGTATAAATATACAAGCCTTCTCAATATCACTTTTCCTCCTTTTTCAGTATATCAATGTGTGTTGTAGCACATTTCTTTGTGTGTATGCATGCTTATTTGTAATTTATATTACAAAATGTAGTATATATCACCAGTGGTTCAGACAGTAAAGAATCTGCCTGCAATGTGGTAGACTTGGGTTTTATCCCTGGGTTGGGAAGATCCCCTGGAGATGGGAATCGCAACTTGTCCAGTAGTCTAGAGAATTCCATGGACAGAAGAGCCTGGCAGACTATAATCCATGGGGTTGCAAAGAGCCAGACATGACTAAGTAAATAACACTTTTCACTTGTAATGTATTCAGTTACTAAGTCATGTCTGACTTTACAACCCCATGTACTGCAGCATGCCAGGCTTCCCTGTTCTTCAACATCTTCCAGAGCTTGTTTATGTTCATGTCCACTGAGTTGGTGATGCTATCTAACCATCTCATCATCTGCTGCCCCCTTTTCCTTTTGCCTTCAAACTTTCCTAGCACCAGGGGCTTTTCCAGTGAGACTGTTAATTATAAAAAGAAATAGAATTTATAAATGTCCCTACTATAAATATACTTAGCAATTATAATATATATTATTTCTACATCATTATAAATGCATACTATACAATATACTAATTATACATGGTATATAAATGAATAATTACTATTTTATGTAGATGTTATATATGTAACATGCTTTCTCCTACTGAGAAATTTTTTAGGTTACAATGCTCACCTTTTCACATAATTCTCAAGTATCAATCTTTGTGCATAGGTAAGTTACTTCTGTTCTAGATATTCCTAGAATTTAAGTTACAAGAGTTACAAGCTGCGTATCTGACTCTTTATAGCCCCAGTCTTGTCCAATGTATAACCTTGCTTCTCCTTCAATGTTGGCTTCTAGTTAGACTATAACATAAGGGCAGAAATACACTACAAGCCCAGGAAGTGAGGAGGCCTTGAAATAGAATAACAGCTTTAGGGAAGCCTCCATACTCTCCTGTTCCTCTGTCACTCTACAACTTAAAAGGTGACAGTACACAGAGATATAAAAAAAAACACCCTCTCCCCCAGCAAGTTTGGTCTGTCAGCTGCAAAGGTCACATTCAGTTCCTGTCGGCATGTTCAATTCCCTCTGAGGTCTTGTATTTCACCAATCTGACAAATAAACTAAAAGCCGCACTCAGATTAAACAGTTCCCAGTGCTGCAATCCCACTCAGCGGCCTTGCTGTCTGGGAAGCACATTGCCTTTGACTGATGTCTTGGACCACTTCCAGGAATCTTCTGATGTTTCTGCCTCCAGGGAACCACCACCACTTGTAATGAAGCAGCCTTGCTTCACCCTGCCCTGCTCATGTGCGCCTTTTAATTAGCCCAGGGTCATACACTCTGTTAGATAACACAGTGCATTTCTCACATTATGAGATGTAAAATCCCAAATTGTCAAATAAGGGAACTAATGATCTTTGAACTAAACAGACTGGCATCTTTGTTTTGAGCAGGATATACCAGTAACCATCTGGGGTTATTTTAAAGCCTTCATCTGTCTTCTCAGCAGCTTCAATTTAACAATATTAATGCTAGGTGGTTCTTATTTTAGTTTCATTCTTATCAAACCAAGAGCAAAGGTTAATTCCTTTTCTGGCCTTTGTGCTTTGGCAAGTGAACATGCTGAATATTAAATGAATAAAAATGGCTAATCATTGCCTTTCTTTATATATTTAGAGAGAGTTACCCTGCGAACAAATATTATGACCTTTCTTTTCTTTTAATAGAACCATTAATAACACTAGGTAAAATGAAAGTATACATTAATGCGATGTTTTTTTCTTCATGCTAATTATGTTGTCAGCTTTTTGTCTGAGTGTATAATTGGTTCTAGCAGCAGCCTATATTGCACTGTTCAAGTGTCCTGTGTCAGAATTTTGTTTATGGTGGCCTTGAAAAGGACACAGATTTGGTAGCTGGATTCATTGGTCAAATAGCTTAATATAAAAATTTGCCAATGGAGACTCCTTGGCCATGGATAGCTATTAAAGAACAAATAGTAGTAAGTCAAGATTTAAGTGTGGGATTGGTGAAGGGGAAGAGCTGTAACTCTAAAGAAAGTTTATAGGTAGTAGCCTCTTATTTTTAAACTGATGAAATAGTCCAGTTATTTGCAAATTTGAGAACACTTGTTACTGAAAATACATTTGAGTACCTAACTTTGTGAAAAACTGCAACAAGCATCTAGTATGGTTAGTTTGGGTGATTAATTTGTTCATAAAATAACTAATATATCTAAGAAAGAATTGGAAAATTTCATTCAATTCAAATTTGAAGATTATGACCCAGGAAGAGCATCTCTCAGGCTCATGTTTGGCAGAAACCAAGACAATATTGAAAAGCAATTTTACTTCAATTAAAAATAAATGAAAAAAAAGAAAGCTCAGAGAACCCTTTATATATGCTAGATGTCAAGACACAATTTATATTTTTTTTTTGAGAGACAAGGATATGCATTAAATGATGTGTTATTGACAGTTTACATAATTCAGCCATCAGGTGGGTCATGTGACATTTTACAAGCTCAAAAGGAAATGTTATCTTTTAAGGAGCTGTCTTGTTGGTGCTAGGAGAATGTTGCTGCTTGTGGTTGAGTGGGTATTTGTGCTGATGGGGGAGGTTTGGTTGATGCACAATGCAGATACACAGTGCACAGTGGGAGTGGACGGGTGGCCAAGGGGCAGAGACGAATTTTTACATTTTTTTTGTTTTGACATAAACATGAATTTATTTTATAACTGGTACCCCAAACACAAATATAAATATAATAATATCTTTAGTAGTATTTCAATCAACATCATCATCTCTATGATAACAACAGAATATGTTTGTGTGTAATCACACAAGTGAAAAATGATATCATGTGTAATTCTGTCAGATAATGAATGACCAAGATTTCTTATAGTTTCCCTGAGCTGGACTATACTTTGCACAGGCTTCCAAAGTCTTATTCTACGCCCCTGCTCTCCCCTTCCTGAGAGTGTTACCTTTAGAAAACTTGTCTTTGTACATTCTGTCTTTGCCCTTTTAAGATGTAAATCTCCTACAACCCAGAAATGTCTTTCTCCTGTCCCTGCACATCATCCTTTTGAAATACCATCAAAAAGAAAGACAATGCCTCCTCCTCCTGGTCTCTAGGATTGGTAGGAGCCAAATTTTTATAAGCTACATTTCACAAATGGGATATTCTAATCATACTCACCTCATAGCTCAGCTGGTGAAGAATTTGCCTGCAATGCAGGAAACCCTGGTTCAATTCCTGGGTCCAGAAGATCCTCTGGAGAAGGCATAAGCTACCCACTCCAGTATTCTTGGACTTCCCTGGTGATTCAGATGATAAAGAATCTGCCTGCAATTCAGGAGAGCTGTGTTTGATCCCTGGGTTGGGAAAATCCCCTGGAGAAGGGAAAGGCTATCCACTCCAGTATTCTGGTCTGGAGAATCCCATGGACTAGCCCATGGGTTTGCAAAGAGTTGGACACAACTGAGGGACTTTCTCTTTCACTTTTTACATACCCTACCTTGTCCTCCAGTACTTTTCCATTAGCTCACAAATGTTTAAAACAAATGTTGACCCCTATTGCAATAGTCTTATTAAGTTTTCTTTGCTTTTAACACATGGCTGGAGCAATTTTTATTTTACATTAAGTTCCATATTTTGACTCTGGGACTATGGATCCTCACATTGTAATTAAGGACCTAATCCTCAATTACTGTTTTTAACAATAAGTGCCACTTGTATTTATTTAAAAACACATAAGGTCTTCTATTGGGCAGGACCTAATAATAGAAATCCATAGTCCTGATCACCAGGAGGAATATTTCTGCTGAGTAAACTATAAATTTTCTTCTTCTAGTTGTTAGGGGCTATTCAGTCATGAGAAATGTGACTCCAATCAGTTCATTCTATTTTGGAAATTAGAATAAGTGCATTCTCAATTAGATCATCTTTGTAGGTTCCTTTTACTATAAGATATTTTAAATATAAATTATAAAACAGACGGTGTAAAATCTGACCTCAGAGTTTCATTATTAATTTGTTACTCTTCTATTAGCTCAATGCAATTGAAAATATACACTGTATGAATATTTATGAAAGTTTTAGAAGATGGATAATATTTAACACATTCAATCAATTCATCTTTAATTAATAAATTCAAATTTATTTTAAATATGTATGTTTAAATTCTTACATATTACTCATAGTGTAAGCCATCAGAAATAATGAGTACTGCATTTTCTTTATGTCTGTCAAATGTGACTCCAGAGATTCTGAAAAAGATTCTAAAACACACATTTAAGTATAGGTCCATCCACATGAATGTGTAAGGTTAAAATTCAATAAGGTCTTATGACAACAGTTATAATTAAGTGCTTCTGTGCATAATATGATAAGTAAGACTACTTTCAGTAAGTTTTACATGGTCTGGCTACCCAGTATCTTATCTTTTTAGAGTCACTGAAGAACACTCCATGGAGGGCACATTTTAGTCTCTGAAACTAATAATAAAAGATAGGGGGCACAGAACAATCTAAGCTCTTTGTTTAAAAAAAAAATCCTTTATCTAGACTGTAATAAATTATAAATTACTCAATATTTCAGCATGTAATATATTCTAATAAATAGCTGTATTGGAAAAGAGAGCTTAGGATTACTAATTGTTATTAACTAATATTGTTACATATGGTCCCATCACTTCGTGGGAAATAGATGGGGGAAAACAGTGGAAACAGTGTCAGACTTTATTTTGGGGGGCTCCAAAATCACTGCAGATGGTGATTGCAACCATGAAATTAAAAGACGATTACTCCTTGGAAGGAAAGTTATGACCAACCTAGATAGCATATTAATAAGCAGAGACATTACTTTGTCAACAAAGGTCCATCTAGTCAAGGCTATGGGTTTTTTTACTGGTCATGTATGGATGTGAGAGTTGGATGGTGAAGAAAGCTGAGTGCTGAAAAATTGACACTTTTGAACTGTGGTATTGGAGAAGACTCTTGAGAGTCCTTTGGACTGTAAGGAGATCCAACCAGTCCATCCTAAAGGAGATCAGTCCTGGCTGTTCATTGGAAGGACTGATGCTGAAGCTGAAACTCCAGTACTTTGGGCACCTCATGCAAAGAGTTGACTCACTGGAAAAGACCCTGATGCTGGGAGGGATTGGGGGCAGGAGGAGAAGGGGATGACAGAGGATGAGATGGCTGGATGGCATCACCGACTCGATGGGTTTGAGTTTGAGTAAACTCCGGGAGTTGGTGCTGGACAGGGAGGCCTGGCATGGTGCGATTCAGGGGGTTGCAAAGAGTCAGACATGACTGAGCAACTGAACTGAACTGAATATTGTTACTCATTTCCAGGTCTCTATTTTTAGAAGGGAAAAGAGGATGACAGAAACATTATAAACACATGCTAGGATGCTCCCATCCCAATTTCGCTGGAAATTTTCTCTTTATTTTTAGATTAGTTCAGAACAGACCTTGAAGTAAGGATCTCCATGAAATTCAGTTATTTTGTTGGTGAAGGACATCTGATGCGAGCAGTAGGGAAAAGAGACATCAAGAGAATGAACTTTATAAAGTTGTGTTCTGTTATCACAAATACAATTTTGTGTGATTTTATCTTAATCTACTACAGTAGAAACACAAGTCAGTGATTCCCTGAGGAGTGAGGTGGTTGAGGTATTTGTCAGCCAACTCCCACCTATAATTGATTGGGTGCTGCTGGGTAAGGGGTGTTATAAATTACCTTCAAGGTGAATATCTGGCAAGGGAGACTCTCAGGCAACATTCCTTCTGCCCAAGTCAGAAATGGCACCAAATTTCTTCCCAGTACTGCCATTCTAGCAGCCACTATTAGTATATTGGACTTTAAGTCATTAACTTAAGATAAGTACATTGATTCAGTTTCTTACATCTCAAAGACTTTTCACTGGAACACTCTAGGAAAAGTTAAAGGAAAATTTAAATTAATAATCTGAAAAAAAAAATCCTTGCACTAAAATGGCTCCATTTTAGTGTTACATATATTGCTGGTAACTCCATATATTTCAACAATCACCTTTTTTTTTTTAATCTTAGATATTCACTTTTAAGATTTAAGTATTTTAAACATTTATTCTATTTTAGCCCAAAATTATTTAATCTGACTTTTATTCAATTGACTTTTAATCGTGCCTTCTTATTTCCTTTGCATCAGTGTTTGATTATGCTGAAATATATATAATCTGTGAGCTTAAATAATGGCACTTTCTTCTATCTACCAATCATTTATAGTTATTTTAAATAAAAAGAAATCCATCCAAGATGAAAAAATTGAGAAAAAATTATAAAATAGTGAATTAGGGAAGCCAAAGAAGGAAAGATTTTTGAGAAATGGAAAGCCAGCACTATCAAATGGAATAGAAAGTTCATGTAAGAAGAAGATTAATAAGCACTTGCTGTATTTAAAATTCCCCCAGAGTCCCTAAGGTAAGCTTCCCCCATTCTCTTTTTAAGACACAGCTCTCCAAGGGTCTGATGCCCCATTCCTGAACTCCAGTACAGCAGTGATAATAACATTTTATCTCATCAGGCCTCCCCCTTGCTTAAAGTCAGCCATGAAGTTATTCAACAGATAGGTGTTGAGGACCTAAAATATTTCCTACACTGATTATCTGTTGAGTAGCAAATCAAAGATAACTGACTTTCTACTCTCTAAATGGTTACATTTAGAGAAATTAATCAATCAAATTAAGAGTACATACCAATGTATAGTTACACAATATGAGGAGTGCTGTGAAAAAAAATAAAGTTTGCTATAATAAACATAACAAATTCAATATGCTCTTCTATACTCTTTATCATTTGTTCAGAGTAGGTCTTTCAGCTAAAGCAGCTTTCAACTTGAGAGATAAAGAATGAATAAGCATCGGGGGAAAAGACTAGGGAAATACCAAGCAAAATAACATCAAAATAAAATGGACAATAGGTAACTTGGGGAATTACATTTACATATCACATTCTCTTTGACTTAGTAAATCTATTTCTAGGGATCTAGCAATAACAAACAATTGAATATATGAGTAAAGATTCTGCTACAAGGCTATAATATGTCATACTTATTATAGTTTATGATCATAAGAATATAGTATTGTTGTTATTTAGTCACTAAATCGTGGCTGATGCTTTTGCCACCCCGTGGACTATAACCTGCCAAGCTCCTCTGTCCATGGGATGTCCCAGGCAAGAATACTGCAGTGTGGTGCCATTTCCTTCTCCGGGGGATCTTCCCGACTAGGGGTTGAGCCCAAGTCTCCTGCATTAGCAGGTGGGTCCTTTACCAAAAAGCACCTGGGAAGCCTCATCAATGGATAGGTAGGTGGCACTATTGATTATATTATATATAATATATAGAATATATTATGTTATATATATATTATATAATATATATAATATATATAAAATATATATATATAATATAATATATATATAAACACTTCACTTGAAACTAACACAACATTGAAAGTCAACTATATTTAAACAAAAAAGTAAAACAAACAAACAAAAAAAAGTCACTTTTTCCTAAGGTTATTAGTGGAACTCTAAAATTTTTCCAAGACAGGGAAAAAGTGTGTACTCAGATCAGACTGGCTTCATGCCATGTGAACATTTATCAGCTAATAAAAATGAAGTACCACATAATTGAAAGCACGTTGACACTGGATAGTCATCCTTCTCGAGGTACACACTGGCACAAGTCTGCAGGCTCCAGATATCATTGCATGGAATCTCTGCTTCCTTGTAAGAGACTGAATAAGATGGTGCATCTCCAGTCATATGCTGTGGTGCTTGTCACATCAAGACATCATCCGTAGTTAAGAGTGTTGATGCAGCGATCCTGATTTTCATGTCAAGCACTGCATGCCTTCATGCCTAAGTCCTGCCACCTGTTTAAGAAGCTTAGGATACATCTCAGCTATCTTTTTATTGAGTCTCAGAAGAGTCAGTTTTTAAAGAGTGACCTCATTGGGAATGAATTTCTGAATATAGTGTAAAAATGTAATATTAAAAGATAAGTTGAGTAAGTTTTCTGGGATTCATATGGATAAAAATTTCAGGAACTAAAATTTATATTGCAGACATACATTTATTACACATGAAATTTATGTTGCAGATATTATCTATTACATGCGAGTTTCAAGGATTTTAAAAGCATGTAGAATTTGACTTTTTGATTGTATATACACTTATATTTCTCAATTTAGACAACATCAACATGTTTTCAGATAGATATAGTCATAGATGAAAATATACTACAATATACCAAGCCACATCTGGCTGGTGGGCCCTGTATAATTTATAGCCTTTTGTGTTGGCTTGGTTGAATATTCTACTTATTTTATAATAATTGGACAATTTTTACCAATTAAATATATTGAGGTCTGTTACTAAGTAAGTTGCCATATTTATGGAATATTTTTGAATGACAAATACAAATAAGTACAATATTTTCTCTTAGATTTCCCTTTAAAGAACTGTTAAAAGTTCAGTCTGGACTGAGTCATTTATAATGTTTTTATGATTTTATGTATTTATTTATTGCCTATGCTGGTCTTCATTGCCGTGCAGGCTTTTCTCTGGTTGTGGTGAGTGGGGGCTTCTCTTTGCAGCGGTTTCTTTGCAGTCAGAAGAGCCCTGGCTCTAAGTTCATAGACTCAGTAGTTGTGATTCCTGGCTCTAGAGCACAGGCTCAATAGCTGTGGTGCACAGGGCTTAGCCGGGTCTTCCCAGATTGCACCAGTGGTAAAGAACCTCTCTGTCAATGCAGGAGACATAAGAGATGCGGGTTCAATCCCAGGATCGGGAAGATTGCCTGGAGGAGGGCATGGCAAGCCATTCCAGTATTCCTGCCTGCAGAATCCCATGGACAGAGAAGCCTGGCAGACTGCAATCCATAGGATCACACACAGTCAGACATAAGCACTCATGGGCTTACCTATTCTGCAGAATGTGGAATCTTCCTGGATCAGGGATCCAACCCGTATCTCCTGCAGTGGCAAGTGGATTCTTTATTGCTGAGCTACCAGGGAAGCCCCTGGACTGGTTTAGTCTTATAGTACCTTATTAGTGACTACTCTTCCACTACTTTGTCGGTTTTATTTAGCTTTTAATTTACTGTTTGCTATATAAATTGACAGCTTGCTTGATAAAGAATAGGGAAACATGTTTATGATATGAGAATAAGTCAAAATATTAAGGGATATTTTATATGTTGTTTAGACATTTGTGACATTGTTAAATAGGCCAGGGAATAAGTAAAATCAAAGATGATAAATAAATATTAAATTGAGGTTAATTATTTAGTAATATAGAAAGGTAAAATAACATAATGAGACAAATTAGACAAAATTCTGGATGAGGGACACAGGTACAAGGAAAAAAATATATATATATGTATATATACAGTAAGTTCAAAAAAAGAAAAGGGTTAAAAAAATCCTAAGGGTTCAAGATGAATATCCTTTTCATGGCCTCAATGTCTTCCAACTCCAATTCAACAAACAAATTTTCCTTAGATTAATTTTTATAAATCACCCCCTTTTGTCACTTAACTCCTCTCAAAGTCTTTCAGTCACTTTCTATTACCAATAGGCTGAAATTTGACTACATGTTCTAGAATTTATGATTCTTAATAATTTGGTCGCAACCTTTGTTTTTAATTGTAACTATCAATACCAATCAACTAATCAGAAATTGTTATACCATATTTGTCATTAAATCACCATCCCTATACTCCTACTGCTAAATCTAATCCTCACACTTCAAGAAGAAGTCTGATCTGGATTTCTAAATTCAAGATCTTTGAACTTGACCAAAGTGTTGGTGGAAAGCATTTTTAGAGCCATTATATATTTGAAGTCTTTTATGTGTGATACATTTCCTTTTCCCTTCTCTCAGCAACCTGTGTAAGACTTGCCTTAAGGCAAGCGGATTTCTTTATCCAAATAAATACACTCAAGACAGGCCTCATGTACACACTGATTGTACCTGAAATTTGAAAATAAATTCTCATTCACCCTTTCCATTTCAAATGCACTTTTTGGTTAGGTTGCACAGGTGACATAGCGGGTCAGGTGGATGAAATGGAGAGAAAGTGACTCTAGCGGATTTCTTTGTTTCATGACTGTGATTCAGTGTTACTTTACCAAAAATGTCTCCCCCAAGTGGTGTCAAACTTCTACACCAGCATTTTACAATGAATTCTTAGATATTTATACATATTCAGGGGTAGTGAAGGCTTTCTTACTTGGTTTCCTCTGTTTCTTCTTGTTGCTTAGTGGCTAAGTCATGTCTGATTCTTTGTGACCCCCATGGCCTGTAGCCCACCAACCTCCTCTGTCCATGGGATTTTCCAGGCAAGAATACAGGAGTGTGTTGCCATTTGCTTTTCCAAGGGATTATCTTGACCCTGGATTGAACCTGTGATTCTGTAAAGGGTTCCTCATATTATACCATGGATACTGGGCTTTAATCACATCACACCAAGGCACATTACTGGAAGTGTCTTTTTCTCTACCTAACCATATATTATCCAATATCCAGGGTATATGAATATTCATCTGTTGCTGTCACCCAACACAATGTTATGTTATCAAGAGAAACCTAAAAACAAATTACTGCAAAGGTGGGAAAATATTTGATTTGAATGGGATTATTTCCAGCAATGACATCATGTAATTTCCTTGGGTTTCTACATTCTCCACATAATTCTTGCTTACTTACTGATAATTATGTTTTCAATGTTTCCTTTCATGAGCTGTGTGTATCAAATCAATAAATATTTTATATACTAGCCTATTTTTAAATTAGGTTCTATCTTAACAGTTTGAATAAAAGCAGAGCAGGGTGTTCTTTGCTAGTCATTAAGCTGTGATCTATATCACGACTTTGGTAAAAGATACTATATGCATATGTACATACGCATATGTACAATGAGGATATATTAAATACAGTTTTCAGTGGTATAGTATGCAGTTATAGCACATTTAGCAATCTAACATGAACACATGTTATCCACCATTTCATGAATTAATTCATCCTTTCAGAACACATATATTGAACATGTAAACCTATGCTCTTTTCACCTCTCCCATAATTAACATTTCTCAGATAATGTGAAAGCCTGAATTCACTTGTCAAAAATTACTTTTTCTCTTTTTCTTTTACTTGGATATTTAAACTTCCTTATATAACTGGAGAGATTAATCACAGTTCATAAATATCATCAATAATTTTCAGGATCATCAAAATCATATTTTCTACCTTAATTTTTTTTAAGATGGGGCATAATTCAACCCAAATAATTGTCCAAAGAAATGAAAAGCAGTGCCGGCAGTATCAGATAAGAAGTAGGCTCTATGTTCTGTGCTATGATGTGCTCAGTTGCTCAGTCATGTCTAACTCTTTGCGACCCTATGGATTATAACATGCCAGGCTCCTCTGTTCATGGGCATTCTCCAGGCAAGAATAGTGGAGTTGGTTGCCATGTCCTCCTCAGTAGGCTCTATATTGGTGAGTAAAGAACAGGATGAAGAGTCCTCAGGAAAAATCCGATTTCTGGTTGACAAGACTGAGGCTAAAAGTTGTCCAGGAAGACAAGTGGTCTGGAGAAGTAGCATATTACAGGATGAAAGTCAAAGTGTTCCTAATTCTGTGAAGCTGGACTTACCCTTCAGTTAGCTATGTTGGTGTTTCCTTCAATCTTTCCCAGCATCAGGGTATTTTCCAAGTTGACTCTTTGCATCAGGTGGCCAAAGTATTGGAGCTTCAGCTTCAGCACTAGCCAGTGAATATTCAGGGTTGATTTTCTTTAGGAATGACTGGTTTGATCTCATTGCTGTCCAAGGGACTCTACAGTCTTCTCCAGCACCACGATTTGAAAGCATCAAGAATTAGTCGCTCAGCCTTCTCTATGGTCCAGCTATCACATCCAAATATCCAGCTACCATGGTTCATAATTAATTAACAGCAGAATGTGTTTCTACCCTCCAGGGGTCAATTGTCATCCTCCATGCTGAACCCCTTTGCTTCAAGTAAGTTATGGCAGCACAGAAATCGCTAGATGTTTATTGTAGACAGTTAAATGGGACTATGATTGTACATAGGCTCATTACAAAGAGGGGACTCACAGGGGGAATAGGAGTCAAATGTGAAAATCTCTTGTAGCAGATAGAAGTTGGAGATACACAGAGACACTGAAAAACTTTAAAATAAATGGAAGGAAGCAATATTAAGTAACCTTGAAGTATGAAGTAATAAGAAACATTTTAAATTTTTATGTAACTATATATAAGAAGGGCTGGAATTCAAACCATTCAGTCACCAGCACAACATAGTCATTGATAAATGAGGATAGACATTCAGCAAGGTGCTGGAATGTGGGCGAGGAGGACCTTTCTCTATCCAGCATTAATAATGTGATTGCTGAACTGTGGGGTGGTGTGGAGGATTCAAGACTGTCAATGTAATGATGGCACAGGCAGAATGTATGGGTATGGTAACTGGAGGCAGTACCTATTTACCAAAAGGATGGAATTATTTCAATATTTTTAAAACCAGTATGGACGTAATCTTGCTTGCTGGGTGAATATTAGCACTGTGAAAAATTTTTTTTTTTTTTTCAATAATGTGTCATGGTGTTCCATGAAGATCTAAAATTGAATCTTAGCTGACTGAATGTGTTTGGTTACCTCTTGCTGACAAGGGCATTTTGGATTCCTAGAAAAGAGTTATTTTAGAATTCTATTAAATATATTTGGACACTGGCTTCTCTGCTGAATGAAACAGTGGAATTCAGGGGGAAAAAAATGTCAAGCAGCAAGTTATCACATTTTTCTCTGCTTCATGACCATCCACCATGCTCCACTGTACATTCTGCTCAGAGTTACTTTGACCAATGGTTTTAAAATAGAATGCATAAAACATCGGTTCCATCAGTGGTAATTCTGATGTCCTAATCACCATTTTATAGATAATATTAAATAACAAATGTAAATTATTTTTGTCAATAAAGACAAAATTCCCCTGGTATTTGTGACCATTTTGTTAGAGGGTCAAATATTTCATATACCTTTGCCTTGCCTGATTAGTTCTATGTCTATAGTATAGTTAGCCCTATTTAAGTAAATTGTTATTCGTATTAATCACTCAGTCATGAATGATGCTTTGTGACCCCATGGAGTCACTTAGTGACTCCTCTGTCAGTGGAATTCTCCTGGCAAGAATACTGGAGTGGGTTGGTATTTCCTTCTCTAGGGGGTCTTTCAGATCTCGGGATCAAAGCCGGGTCTGCTAACATTGCAGGTGGAGTCTTTACCCTCTGAGCCACTAGGAAGCCCAAATGGTTCTGGTTGTTGTCCAGCCACTCAGTTGTATCCGACTTTTTGCTGTCCCGTGGACTGCAGCAAGCCAGGCTTTCCTGCCCTTCACAATCTCCCAGAACTTGCTCAAATTTATGTCCATTGAGTCGGTGATGCTATCCAGTCATCTTGTCCTCTGTCATCCCCTTCTCCTCCTGCCTTCAATCTTTCCCAGCATCTGGGTCTTTCCCAATGAGTCAGCTCTTCACTTAACTTTGTTTAAAACAGAAATTCAATAGATTTTTATGACATGCTGCCAAAACTATGCACCTATTTGTAATATACCTGTTGAATAGATAAGGAAAACTTCCATTTAGTTTATAATATACATGGATTGTCTTATTTCATTTTAAAGGAATAAACAGTCACGTCAAATTGAGGCATATCAGCTTTTCTACTGAAAATTATTATTGAACACCTTTAGAAAATTTAGGGTTCATAAAAGATGTATACACAATTATACTGCCAAAAATAATTTGTAAGATTTTGGTGTGTTGTCCTCTACATTTTGATATATTACCTTGCACACTTTCATACATTACCATCATGTGTGTAAGGGAAAAGAATGCACAGTGTGAGAGATGTGAGTTAAGTTCTGTTTGGGACAGAATGAGGACTGTAGCCCATGAGACAGCCTCACAGACATCTCTGAGAAACTGCTTGGAAAAGGTTGAGGGGAGGTCAGTTTCTATGTGATTTGGGCAAAGGGGGATACAGGCACTTCAGCACACATTTGATAGAGTCTTGCTGCTGGTCACAAGAACACTGTTGCTAGTCATGAGGAGCAGATGTCTCCATTACTGATTTTTAGTGATTTTGTAGATATGAGAAGGTGCATGAATTTTACTCATAAAACCTCCTCCTGAAAATATATAATTATCCTAAGTTCTGTTCTATCTGTTTTTCCCAGAGCACAAAGTACCTCATTTCTGATCTCCACCCTAAACTTTTTTCAGGGTGTATTGAAGGTCAGTGACCGCAGTGGCTAGTTACCTAATCCTTGTAGAGGTAGATGGCAAGGACAATTTTAGTTGGTATATGTGTGTGCAAAGATATATATGTATGTATGTACACAAACATTTACACATATATATTATAATGGCCTTATTTTTTACATAATATTATATCCACACTATTAAAATTTCCAAATAATCACTGTTTTAACAATTATATAGCATTTATACAACTATATATAAACTATTCATAGATAATCTATTGAGCAGATAGTTGGATTTTTCAAGCATTTTGCAGCTGTAATGAATTTGTTTATACAGTTTTCCTTGTGGCACCTCATGATATATTGTTAGACACAGAATTACTGGGTTCATGAATATTTTTGTAACATGTTGCAAATTCTAACAAAATAATTCAAATTTATTTTAGAAACAAAAGTCCAGTGTAAGTATACTCAGACTGCAGATGTTTACTATGAAGAGTTAAAATAAGATCAATGGAGTCATTCACATAAGGAGAAATTTTATATTGCTTAATTTTATATCCAGTAGCCTCTACAATTTAACCATAATTAACCCTTAGAGTATAAAAATATCTTTATATCATTCCTTTAAAAAATCCTTCTTTACTTGAATAGATATGTAGGTAGATGATAGATATATAGATAAATCTTAAATTAAATATATTATTTTGGAATAACTTTTTTCAGTTACTATATTAACAACCATGTTGACAAATATTTCCAAATGGTTTCCAAGTTATGTATCTACCAACGTTTGTATCTACCAACATGTTAAGCTGAGCAGATATGCCTCTTATAAAGTGAAAATACAAAATTGTTGCATAATGTATGAAACCTTCTCAAGATAAAGTGAAAATCAAATGACATAAATGAAAAAGTGTCTTAAATCCAAAGTAGTTATCTTGCAAGGTGAGGCATTTCAGGAAGAAATATATAACCTTAGAACTAAGGATAGTATTGTAATGTATGTCACAAATGGCAATGAGTTATTGGATGTGTAAGGCAATGACAGGAATCTGATTCCTGTATGCATAATATATATGAGATCCTGGAAGGACTGTGTCAGTAAAAAGAATGTTCAAATTAATGAAATACCCTATCTGTCTTGGACTGACCTTTGCCCCCCCCAAAAAAAATTATGTTAAAGAATTATCATCTAATGCCTCAGAAAGTGACCATATTTGAAGGCAGGGTCTTTAAAGAAGCAATTAAGTTAAAATGAGGTCATTAGGATGGGCCCTAATCCAATATGATGGATGTCTTTCTAAGAAGAGGAAGTTTGGACACATGAGTAAAGAAAGAATGTCATGTGATCATGAAGTGATTAACTGCAAGTGAAGGGGACAGGGCTCAGAATAAACCATCCTTATCAGTACCTTAAATGCTGGCCTCTAGCTCCAGAACCACAAGAAAATAAATTTCTATTGTTTAGAATACCCAATCTGTTTTATGTCATTATGACAGCCCTAGCACAATATACTGTCTGTAGTTAGACTTTGCTTTGATGATGGGATTCTCCTAAACGGCAAGAAAAGCCTAATGCATATGCTCCAAGAGTATATAGTTACCAGGAGAATATCAACAACCTAGGATATGCAGATGACACCACTCTAATAGCAGAAAGTGAAGAGGAACTAAAGAGCCTCTTGAGGGTGAAAGATGAGAGTGAAAAAGATGAGAGTGAAAAACTGAAACTCAACATTTAAAAAATGAAGATCTGGTATCTGTTTCATCATTTCATGGCAAATAGATGGAGAAAAGTGTAAGCAGTAACAGATTTTATTTTCTTAGGCTCCAAAATCACTGCAGAAGGTGACTGCAGTCATGAAATGAAAATACATTTGCTCCTTGGAAGACAAGCTATGACAAACTTAGATAGTGTATCACTTTGCCAACAAAGGTCTGTATAGTCAAAGCTATGGTTTTTCCAATGGTCATGTATGGATATGAGAGTTGTACCATAAAGAAGACTGAGCACCAAAGAATTGATGCTTTCCAATTGTGGTGCTGGAGAAGACTCTTGAGAGTCCCTTGGACTGCAAGGAGATCAAACCAGTCAATCCTAAAGGAAAACAACCCTGAATATTCATGGGAAGGACTGATGCTGAATCTTCAATATTCTGGCCACCTGGTGCAAAAAACCAACTCATTGGCAAAGCCCTGATGTTGGGAAAGACTGAAGGCAAAAGGAGAAAGGGGTGGCAGAGGATGAGATGGTTAGATAGCATCACCGACTCAATGAATATGAATTTGAACAAATTCTGGGAGACAATGGAGAACAGAAGAGCCTGGCATACTACAGTCCCTGGGTTCATAAAGAATTGGACACAGCTTAGGGACTGAGGAAAAGCAAGATACAAGAATTCAGGTTAAAAATTTACAAGTGAGGAAACTGAGGATCTTGGTAACTTACAGGGAATTAATGCTTTTCTTATAGAATTTGTTCTATGTTATAGACAGAGAAAAATAACTTCTTAAGATGTAGTTTTGAAAAAAATTATAGTGACCAAGGGTTAGTGAACCGTTTTAAAGGTTTTCCAAATGAAAATATGTGAAGAGATCACAGTTCCCCCAAGAAAGTAAAAAATACAGAAATATCAAAAGGTGATAAGATGTATATTTTATATAATAAAAGAGAAGAAATAAAAATCATGAACAATGAAAAAAATGTTGAGCAAGAAATACATTTGTTGGGGAAAAAAAAGGAAATATAATTACAGTAGGATAAAATGTCTACTGAAATTTGAACCTTGTGAATATTTGGTCTCTTGCTCATTTAAATAGGTTTCCTGGTGGCTCAGATGGTAAAGAGTCTGCCTGCTGGAGACCCAAGTTTGATCCCTGGGTTGGGAAGATACCTTGGAGAAGGAAATGGCAACCCATTCCAACATTCTTGCCTGGAAAATCTCATCGATGGAGGAGCCTGGCAGGCTACAGTCCATTGGATCACAAAGAGTCTAGAAATGTTTTTTGTTTTTTTTTTTTAACTTTTACACCTGGATTTAACTTTTGTTTGTGAAATGATATAAGCATCAAGTTTCACTCTTTTTTTCATTACACAGTTCAAAGGATCAACCACTATTTATTGAAAATTCAACCCTTTTTCATAGTTCTTTGTCATAAATCAATGACCATGTCTATGGAAATCTGTTTCTTGACTTCTGTTGTGTACTATCAGAATCACAGAGTAGAGAATATATTTATAGCACAAATAGGCCATAAATGTCTAATCCAGATGGTATAAAGAACACCTGTAAGTTAATCAGAAAAGACAGAAAACTTATTAGAGAAATGGTTTAGACAGACACTTCAAAAAGAGGAATGTACAAGTTGTAGTAAACATATGAAGTATCTCCATTACTTTAGTCACTAGGAGTATATAAAGTAAAATCTCAATGAGATAGTAACAGCATAAATAAAGCAGAAATACTAAAATTGAAAATACACTGCCAATCTAAAATATTGGCAAGAAAGTGCAGAAATAAGAATCCTCCTATCTTACTGGGGACCTGTAAATTGGTATGAATTACTTAGTAATACATTAAGATTTACCTTCTAAATTTGAAGATATGCATACATATTTCCAGAAAAGGGCACTTGAAAGACATGAACATCAAAAAACTAGATATAATCCATTAACAAAACAAATATACAGAAATAATGAAATATTTAAAAAATACAGCACTATCAGCAAAGTAAATTAAAAAAATAAATATTTGCAGCAGAAACATGATGAGTCTTACTATGTGTTCAAATTTACTATTTGAATATCAGAAATATGCAAAAAATTATGGTTCTATGGTGTTAGAAGTAGTTATCATAATAAAGTTTGGGAAGGATGCAGGGGTATTAGGGAGGTACACTAGAGATTTCTGAGGATACTCTTAATACTGTATTTTTTTTGCTTTTAGCCTGGGTGTTGCTTGCATAATTATAAATTCCCATTGTTTTGAGATATACATATGACCTATATATTGTCTTATAATGTATGCTTATAATTTGATCAAATAGTTTATTAAAAGTCAATAGATAAGAGAAATTTCAGGTATGGAATTGTAGTCACTATAGTTTATGAATTCATTCAGGACCAAATCAATAAGAAAAAAGACAATTTCTAAAAACTGAAAGAAAATCAAAACAAATAAATATAACTATATATAGCAAGTTGTTTACTTATCCACACTGGAGAAGGAATCATTTCCAGTGTTTTCAGAACACTGTATTCTACAGTTTGTCCTCAGCCAAATATATTTTATAATTAAATAAACTGCAAATAAATCTTAAAATTTATTCTGCTTTCTTACTGTTCAAAGTAATACAGTCATTATTACTTTGAAATTGTGTATATGAAAATTTGTGTAGCGATAGATAAATATAGCAAAAAATTAATTATACTTATTTATTATTTTCAGTACAAGAGAATAAAGAAATTCAAGTTTAAAAATCAAAGAAATTTTGTAAACATCGTATAGCACTAAATATGAATTTGAAATGTCAATATAAAGTCATGAATTTTTAAAAATTCATCTGTGTATCAGTACAGTAAAACAACACTATTGACACATGCACTAAACAGCCCTGATCACCAAGACAAGCTAGATATTGGCCCAACAGCAAGACCTGCCATATACCAAGGCCAGTCTAGCTACTGTGACTGTGAATGTTCTGTCAGAACAGAAATCTGTGCTGATCTGTAGATGCTGAATGCACTATTGCTCAAGGAGACCAGCAGGCCACTCGGTGACAAATTGATTATCATCCTTGGAGGCTACCACTCTATTTTGCCCCAAGCAGGGCGGCACAATTTTAACCATCTTCACAAATTTTGTCAGTTGAATCCTTTATCTTTACTTTTGACCTTACCAGTCATAACAGTAATTGCAGCCTCCTGGTGGTTAAGTGCTGACCTCTGACCTCTATTACTATTGAGCCCGAGCATCCAACCCTGCAGCTGCCCCATCTGTGTCAGTCCTGTTCTGCACAGGAGAACTCCATTGTACTTTGGGTGCCCTCTCACCCCATATTCTTGATATATGGTGAGTGTTCTGGACTCTCTTATGGAATATAAATCTCTGAAGGGTATTTGACCTTATATAATATATCCATTCCAGTATGCCGGCTTCTCTTAACCGCCTCTTCAATACCATCTCCGAAGGCAAAGCAAACATCTCCCTGCACTTAGTACTCCAAGGTTTCTAAGGGCTGCCTCAATAGCAACATTTTTGCTAATACTTTGAGGTCTCTCCTGGGGTAATAACTGCTGCTGCTGCTTAGTCACTGTAGTCATGTCCGACTCTGTGTGACTCTGTGGACTGTAGCCCACCAGGCTCCTCTGTCCATGGAATTCTCTAGGCAAGGGTACTGGAGTGGGTTGCCATGCCCTCCTCCAAGGGGCTCTTCCTGATCCAGGGAGCAAACCAGGATCTCCTGCATTCCAGGCAGATTCTTTACCACTGAGCCACCAGGAAAGTCCAGGGTAACTATATCCTGTTGCCACTACTGCTGCTGCTAAGTCACTTCAGTCGTGTCCAACTCTGTGCGACCCCATAGATGGCAGCCCACCAGGCTCCTCCGTCCACAGGATTCTCCAGGCAAGAACACTGGAGTGGGTTGCCATTTCCTTCTCCATGTCCTACTAAAGAGTCCCCAAATCAATAAATAGTTGCTTGCTTACACTGAATATTTGGCCCCCTTGATCAAAAACCCTAGGAATCAATCCTAAAAATACCTTCCTGGCTCCGGTCTGAACATGATGACTATTTCTTGCAACTCTTGGTGTATGGTGTCTTACCTATGTTAGGTTCAGTGTCAGTGCATTCCAAGGCAGGTTTTTCTGGGATTTATTGCTATCATTATCCGTGCAGTCAGGAAAGGATATGGGGTAACTCCTGAGGATAAAATCTCTTGCCTTGCGGGATAGCACCTTCCCTTCTGCAGCCACTTCCTTCAGAACAGAATGCTGGCTAGCTCTTATTAGGAAGGGTAGGCAAACTCTGGATGTCCAGAGAATCCACATACACAGATATGTCAGTATGCATACCTCTGCCCCATATGGATTTTTCCCATAATAGTCCTGTGAGCACTAAGCATCTAAATGATTTTGGAGATCTCCTGCTTTAATATACAGGTCTACAGCTTGCTGCTCACCTTCAATCTGTTCTTCCACTCCTAGAGATAAGGGCCTTAGCTATTAACTTCTTGTCCTCAGTTTCTTAACATCCCTCTGATGGCACCCATACAACTTAGCAGTAACCAACCAGTTCTGTTTTCTTCATAGGCACTGTCCTCTCATCTGCTCACTGTGCCCTATATTTCTGAATGCCTGAATCGTCACTTCTGTTGCAGCATTTCCCAGCACTGGACATTTTGCAAGGTAGCAATTAGTGAAATATTTAGCAGCTGATTCACTATCTTCTATCAGGGCACTCAGCACCTCACCTGTCTACCATACCCAACCTCTGATGCATGGTGTGAAGCCAGTCCCAGATTCCCCATTTTACCACCTGTATTATTGGAACACCTCTGTTTTAGTCTTGAGCCTCTGAAGCAGATACCTAAACTAAAGAAGGTATGTGTGTGATTTATTAAGGGCAACGCCTAATAAGGAAAAACAAATGTATCCAGAAAAGACTGGGAGAGCGACTAGTCTGTCCTGCTGATCTGATTGCAGAAAAAGGCAAGGAAGAAGGAAAACAGTTTGAGTAAAAGTATTGCCGAAGGCAAATTGGGTCCAAGAGGGTTCAGCAAGTTCATTCCTGAGCTAGCATCACTCCTCAGTTGAGTCCTATGTCTCCTAAGAACAGGGCTGACTTAATATCCTGCCATGATGAGTCATGGGCTGAAATTTGTGGCAAGTGTGGCCTCAGTGTGAACAGTGATGAATTACAGGGTGTAGCAGCGGGAGCCATCAGTCAACCATACTCTCTGCAGGCAGAGATTGAGAGGCACTTTTTCATGGCTGCCACATGTATAAATAAATATATCTGGGTCTAGATACCAGCTGTAGCATTGAAGAATACAGTGTATTTAAATTTAGTTATCAGACATTGAACAGTTTTGGTATATTATGCATTACAATGTTTACAAAGATAGATAAATTGTTTATGTATGAAAATCAGTGAATTTATCTATTCACTGTATTTAAAATTATTTAATGATGTGTTAAAGGTGTGTTTGGGGTGTAATGTAGCAAAGAATTTATTTTTTAGTGAAGGGTACAATTAGGTATCTACTGTAGAAATCCATGTGAGAGGAAGAAAATAGAAGTCAGAACTGAGTTCTGAAAAACATTACAAAAGTAAATGTGTGGAAACAAGTGAGTAAGTTGATGCATGGGAAATAAGAATAAGTGTCTATTCTTTCTAGATGAATTCTGGTTTTGGGTTTCTTTGTCTGGTGGTGATGAAGATAATATTCCTTCTGATGAGGACTATTGAGCATGAAAAGGATTTCTGTGGTTGCCACTAGAGTAAAACATGGGATATAAGAACTGCTGATATCTATGAGTCACTCCTGTTGGATCCATTTTATTAGAGTTCAGAAAAGAATACTTTGAGATATGGATAAAGAATTTGTGATTAAGTTGTCATACAGAGTGAGAGGACCAAAGCATCTATGTATTAAGTGTGAAGGCCCAATGAGAGTAGCTTTTCAAAAACCAAGGCAGAGGCAATGATAAGAAAAAGGAAAGTTCATAATAGAAATGTTAGTGAGAAATGAATAAAGCAAAAGGATCTCATGAGCTCAGTGTGCCCATAATTAAGAACTTACTGAGAAATTCTTCCAAGGTAGGGTCAGTGGGGTGGTAAAGATGAAATCCTGACCAAAATATATTATGAAACAAATGGGAGCTAATAGTAATAATGTTTCCTCCAAATTACACCTGGTTATTAGTTGGAAGCCCAGCTCTATGATTATATAAAGCCTCAACTATATATCACAAAATCAGATTCTATCAGCTGTATTGTTTTCTAGTCATTACAGTTGTATTCAATCTGTAGGTGAATAAGCCCAAAGGCAACTGCATTCACTTCATTGTCATTTGAATGCCCATGTCTGTAAAAATTCAAAAGCACCAAGGAAATCCACCTCTATAAATGACACAGAAGTATAGGGTCGGGCATCTCCCTTCTCCCATGCTTTCCAGTGGTAGAATCTACTACACAAACCTCTTCCCATGTCAATTAAACTCTTGTCTTATGTGAAGATAAACTCATGACTACATTATAACTATTATAGGAATCCAGAGGATTCATCAACTAAAATGGGGATGAAATCCACACAAAAGTCTCCTAAGGGTGGCTAACAGGCTTCAAACTTCCTTATGTCTGCCTTTGGTGTCTGACTACTGTTATTTTCTTCCTATTTTAATATGAATGTTACTGTTTCTTGAAATATCTGGATACTATGCAATTTACCATATATATCTCTTTATACTTACTCAGATAAAGAGGTATATATCTCCAAATTTTATATACATATGTATAAAGATCCATGATGCCCAAATCATTAAAAAATTAATTTTAAAAGTCAACATTGTGCATTGTAGTTTTTACAAAGTTTTAAAATCTCATTTAATAGAATGTTTTATACTTTCATGTTTATATTCTCTTATACAAAATAATTTCCAAATATAATCACTATTTCTTCTTTTTTTTTTTCACTATTTCTTCTTAAATACTGTCCTTTATCATTTAAAATTTGTAACAAAGAACTAGTAAACTAGAAGTCAACCAAATCTTGAGTATAGGAGATATATAACTTAGACTGATTACATTTAATTTTTATGACAAATAATTTGGATAATAGAGTAGTATACTTCACAAATGGTATTTGTGGACACTTAGTAAAAAGTATTGTGTACATCATTTGGGTACACTTAGTGTTCAATTTTATTTATTTGCACAAACTCCACATTCACCAGCCCATTTTAGTTGACTCTGTGTGTTCATGTGTCTGTGTGCATGTGTTTATATAAAATTTTATATCACAACTTTTCCAATATTTTATATAGGAGTCCTCTTTAGGTTGATCTCTTTGTTCATTTTATATGTCCTAAATTTTTGAAAATGATTATTGCCTTCCAAAAAGCAGGTAGATATTATGGTCTTGTTGGTTTTCTCTGTATGAAAATCAACTACCACTCCTCTCCAAAGAGCACCGGTTCACTTTAACTGAATGATGAGACAATTAATGGATTGAGGGTGAAAACAGGAGAAACTGAAAATCAGATGTTATATTGTAGAATATATACTAACTACAATAGGATTTGTTGAGAGTTATAAAAAGAAAAACTTTAGTAGCAATGCATGCCAAGAAGTAGATACCGTATACTTCACTGGTTCAGAATATTGCAGAGATGTGACGGATAGATATGATATAAATTAAATGATCTCAACAGCTTTAAGTAAGAACCTCCTAAGACTTCTGATTAGGAGTAATCATACCTATCTGTCTCCCACCTGAATATATGAGTTGGAAATTTGGCCACATATATAAATATAAAAAACTTGACAAGTGTAAAACCCACACACTGTCTGTTCACAAATATGTCTACATTGGTCTTGCAGTAATTCATACATTTATGCAGTATTTAATTAACTCAGGTCTAAAAGGACATAGAAAATGATAGACTCATGATAATGTTTGGTGCGACTGAAATGAAGCAATAAATAGTTCTTTCCTTCATGATTTAGGCAAGGTGAGAAGAATGAACTTTTAGGTAAGAGAGTGTGAAAAATGATGAAATTAGCACATAAGATTTTAACTTTTCTAGGTGCTATAAGAGGAAATATAAAATGTAGACTAGCATGTGTGAGTAATTTAAATATATAATATCTAGGGGACATTTAAAGTACTGTTTAACGTCTTTGATTTTAGAGATAGTTGTGATTTATAAAATTGAAAAAAAAATATTATGCAAATGGAAAATGAATTACTTGATCCATTAAGGAAAACATTCTTATTCAAATATCAGTATGAGCTACAATTAAATTGTAGAATATTTCCCCATTCTGTATTACCATAACTAATAGAATCAAATTCCAGTAATTTCTGTTATTCTGAAGAACATATTTATTTCTTGTTAGAGGAGTCTCAAGTGAGTGAATGTATATGTGTTAGAAGAAAACAACACTTATCATCAAGATAATATTTTCCAAAGAAAAACAAAAAGCAGATATTATGTTCAATCATGCTTCCTGTTTGAAAATTTAAAAAAAGAGATTGTTACATAAGCACAGAAACCATATTAAATCTAAACTTTTAAATATAAATCTTATTACAACTAGTACTATAGCTACCTATTCAAAATGGATAATTAATAGCAATTCATCATAAGAAAATGTAGACTTTTCCTTAGAAAAGACTTATTGTTATGTCCTTTTACTTAAGTTACTTAATTTTACTCTTCTTGTTTTATGCATGACATATATTCAATTGCATTTATTCAAGATACTTTAAAGTACTTCATAGTCTTCATGGAAGTTGGAAGACTCGAACAAAAACAAAAACAAAACAGGAAAGAAGGAAACCAATTAATAAAACCCTAGTAGCATTTGTCAGATCCCCAATTTAGCAGCTGAACAACAATAGCATTTGTTACATACCTACACTAATTTAGAATTGTTAAAGAGCATTTTTTTATGAAAAGCAAAATTAAATATTTTAAGAATATCTTCAGATTTAACACATAATTTTATTTTGCTTCTTTTATTGATTTGTTCCATTAAAAATAGGTGTTTATTTCATTAAATACAGGTAATAGAATAGAATGTTACTATTTTCCAAAGGGAGTAAAAGACTAATACTCCTCAGCTTCCACAAAATTTATGCACAAAATTTATTGCATTCTTACATCCACCTGAGTAAAAATTAATATATCAAAAGTGTGTCCTTAAACTTTTATGCAAGCAGTGTACTAGTTTCAATTTACCATCCTGACATCTAAAGAACAAAAATTCTTCTTTTACAAGTATGGAAATATATTATTTTTCTGACCTTGTTTACAGTGTCACTTGGCTTCCAAAATTATAAATCTAGTTTATCTTTCTATGTTTTTTGATTTAAATGTAATCATGGAAAATATTCAATTTAACATAGTGTGAAACCATTACTTATGATAACTAAGTTATTCCAATGCTCACTGTGAGAGGCAAAGAGATTTGTAAACACTCTTACTTTACATATTTATTTAAGCAATTTAGCAATTTACTTGGATCAGAAAATAACTTTTCACAAAATTCATTTTTGATATATTTGTCCTCTGCTCTATGAATCGACACATGTCTGAGCATGGAAGGTTATATAACAAACGGTGGCTTGTCACATGATATGACATATGTGTGGATGTAGGCTATATAACTTATACATTAATAAACTTTCCACTGACATTAACAGATGAGCTGCCTGTTTATAGAGTGACTGTGAAATACTTCCATGTACTGTGAAGGACAAAAAACAGGCATAAAGGAAATGTGGGAAAAGACCCACAAAATTTTCCACTAAGTAAGGTTAGTCACCTACAGCTAGAAATGGTCTTAAAAATCAGTCGCTATGATTTTCTGAAATACTCAGTGTGATACTTTTATCTTCCAGCCAACCAAATAAACTCCTTTTTCAAGTACACAATAAGATTATATACACAATATATATTATATAAGAAATATATATATATATATATCATATACATATATGGGCTTTCCAGGTGACACAGTGGTAAAGAATCCGCCTGCCAATGCAGGAGACAGGAGACTCAGGTTTGGTCCCTGTGTAGGGAAGATCTTTCAGAGTAGGAAATGGCAACCCACTCCAGGATTCTTGCCTGGAACATTCCATGAACAGAGGAGCCTGACAAGCTATAGTCCGTGGGGTCATGAAGACTCAGACATGACTAAACAACACATGCACCCTCAGGCAGGCATGCTCATAAACATATATGTGTGTGTATGTATATATGTGTGTATATATATATATACCCCCTGTTGCAAAGCAAGAATCTTGTTCCATTTTCACAAGGAACTGTATACCAAGCCATTCTGATGGCTGTGAACTCTGTAAGTGTATGCTGTCATGATACTCCCCACCAAAAACTTTGGCTGTTTTAGGACTGTAGTAATGCAAATTTGTCTAATAGGGCAAGGGTTTCACAATTCTGCCTCTTGGTAATTAAATTTTATTGAAAAAGAAACTCTTTGGGTGAATTAGGTCACCCTGACCAAGGTGATTTCAAGGAAAGGGCCAGTGCAGTCCCTGAGAAATAATTTGCCATAGAAGTGAGACTGAATTGGGTCCTCTGGGCAAATCACCGTGGTTAGCTGAACACTGAAGAATGATTATTTGGTCAAAGAATGGCCTGGCATAACTCACAGAGTTGTTGACCACATGTTGGGAGAATAAAATGAATCTCTGTGGTATGTGTGCTCTTCTGTGAATTGGATGCATTGATAGGTAAGATTGGAGACCAAGTGCTTTTTGATATGACACAATCTTCACCATGTGTGACTTAGGAGAGAGTGACCTCCTTTATGGTTGAGAGCCACAATGGCTTGACTAAATAAGCAGACAATTGTACTATGTCTCAAGCCAGAGACTGATGAGAACAAGCTTTAGAAGTAGTGGTTAATAGAGGCATTTCTTCAAAATGTCTCATACCAGAGGCACGCTCAGGCGGCTGCTTTGAAAAAAAAAGTCAGTGAACAAGTCTTGAAGCCTGCAATAATCATCAGACAGGTCAAAAAAATTACAAAAAAGTTGTTTCTGTGTGATATGAGGAGCCTATCTCATTTTCTATTTCCCATATACAACTGTGAACATCTGTACAAATTTTTAAAGGTCCATAAGTGAGTTTTAGGGAAAAACTTGGATTTCCAAATAAGCAATACAGTCTCAGTATTCAAATAAAGGTAGAACTACTTTTTAGTTCAAATTTTGAGGCCAAAATCATAAACATCAATTTATTCCAAATGTATTGAGCATATAGTCTGTGGCAGGCAATTCAATAAGTACTAGATTAGATATAGAAATACTAAGAAATTTCTTATTTCTTGGGAGAAAGAAATGGAAAAGATTAGAAGTAACTATTAGTTTATGTTAATTTACTTTTCACAATCTTTCAATAGCATTTGCTTTTTAAGAACTATTATTAACATATCCAATCTGGTGTTCCAAATAAAGTAGACAACAACATTTAATTAGTTCCACCATAGGTTGCCAATATAACACAGTTATTTATAGAAGGAATTTAACAATGCATGTCTAAAATCACAAAAATAACTGTGGAATCAGAATCTAGGGATTAATCTCAAGGTAATAAGTATATGGACAGATAATTTATATCTTTATCAAAGAGAATAAAATATCATGTTGTTGTTCAGTCACTAAGTCATGTCTGACTCCTTGTAACCCCATGGGCTGCAGCATGCCAAGCTTCCCTGTCCTTCACTGTAGTTTACTCAAACTCACGTCCATTCAGTCAGTGATACCATCTAACCATCTCATCCTCTGTTGTCCCTTTCTCATCCTGCACTCAATCTTTCCAGCATTTGGGTCTTTTCCGATGAGTCAGATCATTGCCTCAGGTGGCCAAAATATTGGAGCACCAGCTTCAGCATCAGTTCTTTCAATGAATATTCAGCATTGATTTCCTTTATGATTGACAGGTTTGATCTCCTTATGTCCAAGGGGCTCTCAATAGTCTTCATCAGCACCACAGGATGAAAGTATCAGTTCTTTGGTGCTCAGCCTTCTTTATGGCCCAACTCTCCCCTCCATACATGTCTACTGGAAAAAACCTAGCTTTGACTATATAGACATTTGTCAGCAAAGTGATGTTCTCTGATTTTTAATATGCTGTTTAGGTTTGTCATAGCTTTTCTTGTAAGGAGCAAGTGTCTTTTGATTTTGTGGCTGCAGTCACTGTCCGCAGTGATTTTGGAAACCAAGAAAATAAAATCTGTCACTGTTTCCACTTTTTCCCTATTTGCCTTGAAGTGATGGGACCAGATGCCATGACCTTAGTTTTCTGAATATTGAGTTTTAAGCCAGCTTTTTCACTGTCCTCTTTCACCATCATCAAGAGGCTCTTTAGTTCCTCTTCACTTTCTGCTGTTAAAGTGGTATCATCTGCATATTTGAGGTTGTTGATATTTCTCCAAGAAAACTTGATTCCAGCCTGTGAATCATCCAGCCTGGCATTTCCATGATGTACTCTGCATATAAGTTAAGTAAACAGGGTGACAATATACTGTTTTGACATACTTCTTTCCCAATTTTTGAACCAGTACCATGTCCAGTTCTAAGTGTTGCTTCTTATCATGCATACAGGTTTCTCAGGAAACAGGTAAATATCTAATAAAAGTTACTGGATACATTTTTTGGCAAAAATGAGATATATATATATAATATATATAAAGAAATATATATAAATAATATAAATATTAGGTAAACACTAAAATTTATTTTATATGGGAATATTTGATTATATATTAAAAGTATTTAAAACATACCATTAAAGAATAAAAATGATAGCATCACCCTAAAAATATCCACACACACACATTGGAGTGATAATAAGAGTAGTGACTTTTTTAATCTTCTTTCTTTTGATCATGTGCTTATTTATTTATGTAACTAAAAGTTCAATTGTGCATTAAATACATTTTTAGCATCTATCAAAATGAAATTGAAAAGGAATGCCAAAGCTTAGATCATGGGTCTGATCAAGTCTATCATCTTCACTAGTAGCATCTCATGTCCTGAGCTTGTTGGCACTGAAGCCAGGAGAAGTCTACTCAGGTATACCTGGAAGACAAGGCACAATGGCCACTGGAAAGGAGACACAAAAATTTTACAGTAGAAATCTGAAGTTATAACCTCAAGCAAAACACTGTTTGTATAATCACTAGTTACATTTTAAGAATTCTTGTCACATAATATTCTACAATTATTATGTGGGTAACCCTAAACTTAACTTAGTGGATCTTGAAATATAAAAGTCTTACAAATAAAACATATGCTAAATTTAATTTAAAATATTTAAATTAATTAAATACTGAAAAAAAAATTCACTCAAACCTAAAGATAAGTGAAATAATTGAACTTGATAACAAAAAACATATAATAATGACATTAATTTTGTGAATTATAAAAAAACAAATATATTTTATAATATAAAATATAGTCTTTATGTGCACAAATGTACAATAATTGGTGATTAGATGATGTACAGTTACTATCTGTATTACAGATAGTAATACAGGCATGAATTAAGAAGTACTCTATAGAAGGTTCCTACAAACATTTAGAAATATGCAAGTAAGAACAGAAAGAAGATACAGACTGTTGAATTCTCAAGCATATTACAATGCCAAAAGACAAAAATGGCAAAATTCATTAGAAATCACAGAGAGAAAAGCAAAGAAAAAAATGAAATATCAAATACCATCTAGACTGATTTGAGCAGTATAGCATTCAGTGAGTAAAATTCTTTGGTGATACTGGTAGAAATATTAATTACTGTAACCATTTTGGGAAAAGAAAGATAGTCTAGAAATTCTATTTAAAAAAAAAAACCAAAAACATAGCTCTTGCCCAAAAAGTACTCCAGCGACTGTCTCCTGTACAAATGAAAGAATCAAAATATTAAACTTTGTATAAAAGGATGTTTGCTTCATTGATATCTGCAGTGGCCAAATTCCCCCTAAAATAGAAGGTGCCAAACTTAAAAACACAATAAATGGGTAAACGGACTGATAATCAATCTAACATTTATCATGAACATTATACTGCATCAAAATGAAATTGTTTTTAAAATCATGAGATCCTTTTGATTGAGAAAAACAAAATGCTTATCAATTTATAAAATGCATTTTAAACACAAACACACACACAGACTACACTAATATACATTTTTAACATGAACTTGAGTTTTGCACAGTTGCAGAAATGGAAAAAGAGGAGGGATATATCTATGAGAATAAGCTATAAATTTTTTTCAAAAAAGAAACACTCTGTAACGATTGAAATTATCTATCTGTACACAATATGGTTGCTATTAGGTGCATGCAATTTTTAAATATGGCTAGTGCAACTGATACCATAATTTTTAATACAATTTTAATTAAAGTTTAGATGGTCACATGTGGTAATGCCTAGACTGTATGTGTGTGTGTGTGTGTGTGTGTGTGTGTGTATGTATGTATTTTCATTCACTCAGTCATGTCTGACTCTTTGCAACCCCATGGACTGTAGCCTGTCAGGCTTCTCTGTCCATTTTCCAGGTTAAAATACTGGAGCAGGTTGCCATTCCTTCTCCAGGCTTCCCAACTCTAGGATTGAACTCATGTCTCTTGCATCTCCTGAACTGGCAGGAAGATCCTTACTAGCTGAGCCACCAGGAAAACTCCACTTAGATTACACTATAGGAAAAAATATAAACCACAATATTTTAAAATAACAACGTCTTTCTCACTTAATATTTGTCTATTTCAAG
The DNA here is from genome assembly GCF_023699985.2 of Odocoileus virginianus. NCBI lineage: Eukaryota > Metazoa > Chordata > Mammalia > Artiodactyla > Cervidae > Odocoileus > Odocoileus virginianus. The sequence goes on along the minus strand of NC_069687.1, from coordinate 22,053,782 downwards.
TGCATGTCTTTCTAAGACAACCAAATCTCTGTTCCATATCTTTGTCACTTAAGCATGCAAGCTAAAGGGGCATCCCCCTCTGGTCATGGGACTTCATGGGAAGAAAATAGCAGCATGTTACATTATGGACTGTCAACACCTTACCAAATTGTGACACATGGCATTTGCTCTCATATATCATTTGCCAAAGGAAGAGGAGAGAGAAGGCCCATATTTCCATGTACCTAGAACAGGGCTTCTCAACCTCGCACTACTGATATTTGCTCCACATAATTATTTTATGGGAGATGTTCTTCACATTATAGAATATTTAGCCGCATCTCTGTTCTCTACCTGGGATTCCGTGGTGGCTCAGATGGTAAATAATTTGCCTACAATGCTTGAGACCTGGGTTTGATTCCTGGGTCAGGAAGATCCCCTGGAGAAGGGAATGGCAACCCACTCCAGTATTCTTGCCTGGAGAATCCCATGGACAGAGGATCCTGGGGGACAATCGCAAAGAGCCAGACATGACTGAGCAATTAACACACTGTTCTCTACCTGCTAGATCTCCATACCATCCCCTCAGCCTTGAGAATCAAAAAATATATGCAGATTTTTCCAAATAATTCTCAGTTAAAAAAAAATTATTGCTCCAGTTTAAGAATGATTGGCTTAGAAATATTTGGTGGAAATAAAAATAGATACCACAGAGGTGGGTAAAGATGGTGATAAAATAATAATAAATATAAAATAGTAAAATATATAATGCCACTGTATGTATATGTCATATAAATATGTATAAAGTTATTTATTTTAAAATAAATTGGATCTATAGCTAATAATGATCAAACTTCCCTGGTGGCTCAGTGTTAAAGAATCTGCCTGCCATTACAGGAGATGCAGGTTTCATCCCTGCATCAGAAAAATCCCCTGGAGAAGGGAATGGCAACCCACTCCACTATTCTTGCCTAGGAAATTTGATAGACAGAGGAACCTGGTGTGCTGCAGTCCATGGGGTTGCAATGAATCGGACAATACTTAGTGGCTAAACAACAATAACAATAGCTAATGATCTTTGAGCTATACACCACGATATTGGTGTATATAAACAGAAAAAAAAATTCTCACTTCAAAAAACAATGACAGTTAATAGATTATAATAACACACTAAATTTATATCTGTTAAAAAAAAAGATCCTGAAACAAGAGAAATATGAAAGAAAGGTGCTAAACAAATAGTAAAACCTTGGACTTTATCAATACTTATAGAATGACATAACCTTGCAGGAAATAAGAGATAAGATCTTGAAACTACCTAAGATGGACCTGAGTTCCTACATAAAACAAGAATCATTGTTGAACATAGACATTAAAGATATAAGGTAGAAAATAAGTACATGTGATGATTAATTTTATGTGTCAGCTTGACTGGATCATAGGTTGTTCAGATGTTAAACATTATTTCTGACTGTGTCTATGAAGGTGTTTCTAGAAGATGGTGACATTAGAATTAGTGAATTGAGAAAGTTAAATCCACAGCTATAACATTATTATTATTAATGTGTAAACAGACAATAATGTGTATCATTAAAAGTTGTATTTAGAGTTAAATTCATATTCTAATTCTGTACAACTGTATCAGTTCAGTCGCTCAGTCATGTCCGACTCTGCGACCCCATGGACTGCAGCAAGCCAGGCTTTCCTGTCCATTACCAACTCTAGGAGCATGCTCAAACTCATGTCCATTGAGTCGGTAATGCCATTCAACCATTTCATCCTCTGTCATCCCCTCTTCCTCCTACCTTCAATCTTTCCCAACATCAGGGTCTTTTCCAGTGAGTCAGTTCTTCGCCAAAATATTGGAGCTTCAACATCAGTCCTTCCAATGAATATTCAGGACTGCTTTCCTTTAGGATTGACTGGTTCAATCTCCTTGCATTCCAAGGGACTCTCAAGAGTCTTCTCCAACACCGCAGTTCAAAACATCAGTTCTTCGATGCTCAGCTTTCTTTACGGTCCAACTCTCACATCTGCACATGACTACTGGAAAAACCATAGCTTTGACTAGATGGACCTTTGTTGGCCAAGTAATGTCTCTGATTTTTAATATGCTGTCTAGGTTTGTCATAGCTTTCTTCCAAGGAGCAAGCATCTTTTAATATCATTGTATCAATTTTATATATTTTACTTGTTTTGCTGTATTTCTTGTTTTCCTATATATCTTAGTTTTGTGGAGTGATTCAACTATAATCATCTGTCAGTTAATATGATTAGTTTGTTATTGATTTAAATTGTATAAATGCATAAAGCAATTTAAAACAATCATAAACTAATATTAACAGATAATTATTGATGAATCACTCCCCAAACCTAAGAAATTTAGGAAAAATAGAAACAGAGTAAAACAAGTAAAATATATGCTTTATCTTTATAGTAACAATATAAAATTGATAAAATGACAATAACAATTTACCCCTGTGAACTTCCTTCCCCAAAATAAATAAACCCATTATGATCATGACCATGAGACCAGACCAATCTCGACTGAGGGACATTCTATAAAATACCTTACCAGTATGTTTTAAAACTGTGAAAGTCAATGAAAACTAGAAAAATCTGAGAAAGTGTGACAGAGCAGAGGAGTCTGAGACATGACAGTGAAATATAGAGTCATATTTTGAATGGAATTCTGGAACATAAAAAGACATTGGATTAGAAAAACAATATAGTGCTTAGTAACAATAATGTATCAAGATTCTTCTCTTCACTGCAACTAATGTACTGTACTATGTAAGATGTTAGTTGTAGGAAATTATATGATGTATAGAATATATTGGAACACTCTGTAGGTACTCTGTTTATAATTTTTCTGTAAATTTAAAACAGTTCTGAAGTATCAAGTTTAAAAACTACTACCAGGGACTGTCTCAGTACATCGTTTTGAAACTGTTTGGTCCCAGCCCCTATGAGTGAAGTGATTAAAATTTGAATGTACATATATTTTATTAGGAAAAATTTACCAATGTCATTTAATATGTTTTTTTTAAAATTGATTTAAAAATCTCTAAGGAAAGTAATGCATTTGTTCAGTTAACAAATAGTTTAATCTTACTCATTTTTTGTAAGTATGTGCATGTCTTAAAAGAACAAGTAATACCACTGTTTTCTAATGAAATAATGCTATGGAATTTGTACCTGAACACTACAGCACTGCATATTTACATACTTTTTATAATATATTGCACATAATTTACATATAGTAGGAATGAGAGATATGTGAACTTTGACTAATACTGTGGTAACTATTCTCATATTAAATTCATTTTTTTAGCATGATTCCCTGAAGACCAAGTTATTTCTCCAGCTGTCATCTGACAGATTCCCATCAGTGTTCTAAGGAAGATTAGGTTTGTGTTCTTTAAGTGTTGGCTGAAATGAATCAGTGAAAAAACAGATTTGTATAACCATTAATATTTTTATAGATGAATAAGGGAATATCAAGTTAATACATTTTCATAGATAATACTATTAGAACCTATGTAGTCTCCTCTATAACACTTGGGAGCTTCCCAGTTGGTTCAAACAGCAAAGAATCTGCCTGCCAATGCTGGATACATAAGATATGAGGGTTCGATCCCTGGGTTGGAAAGATCCCCTGGAGGTGCACATGGCAACCCATTCTAGTCTTCTTGCTGGAAGGATCCCATGGACAGAGGGACATGGAGGGCTACAGTCCATAGAGTCCCAAAGCATCAGCCATGACTGAAGCGACTTTAGCCTGCACACAGGCATAAAGTTTGGGGATCTATTTTTGTCTACTGAAACCAACATGAATTTCTTCATAGTTTTAACTCAATGATTAAACATAAGCAGAATGAGAATATTTCAAATCATACTTTTAATCAACCATCTCTAACATGGATTATATTGTTTATAGTAAAAATATCATTGTCTTAAAAATGACCCCAATAATAACAGTACACAATATTTTCAACTCATAAAGTCATTATTTTTATCTTTGGAACAATTAGTAGCTCGTTTAATGTGATAAAGTGCTTCTTCAGTATCCATTATGAAATAACAATATCTTTTGTGGTGGACATCCAAAACATTAAACCTTGCATAGAATATTGATGTTTAAAGAGATAGAATATAACTATTGATTTGTATAAAAATAAAATCACTATTGTGCTCACATAATGTCATGATAATGTGAATCAAGAAGTTAACATTCAGTTTTCAAATTGCTTCTCCTTCACTCATTTTAATCATGATTTTTTTAATCAAAGACCTTATTTTATATATATATATATATATATATATATATATATATTCTGGAGTCTTAATACTGTTTTGTTTCATTAGAAAACAGCTAACTAGTTGAGAAGGAACGTCACCCCAAGTTTTTAAGCTGCTGCATCTTGATAGCTGTAGTTTTGGATTGTACTGGGGTGATGATATGTAAATGACTGGTTGTTTCAAAGTGTCTGCAAAGCATTTTAGATGCCATTTGTGAGGCCCATTTTTAGTAAAAGTTGAAGGTTAAATATGAGATTGAGCTGAATAATCTCAGTTGAGACTGAAATGCTGACAATAGCAAAACAGACTATCCTTGGGTTGACCGCGGCAACATAGGCAGCCTGCAGGCCCATAATGATCTAAATGAGTAAGCTGTTAAAGAGATTGCATTGTGCTAGCAATTTGGCAATGAATTCTTCAGCAAAATTGTGAGCAGGAGTGAATCTCATAAAGGAATCCTGAGATGCATATTATCTTTCCATATGTGTTAATCTGCTGCAGAGTTTATGCATTTCTCTATAGATTAGATTATGAAAGCTTTGCTAGATGTAAGGATAATTGTATACATTTATATATATGTGTGTGTGTGTGTATATATATATATATATATATATATATATATATATATATAGTGTTGTGTGCTGACTCTGTGTGTTTTATTGTTATATAATGTCTGTGTGTTTTATTGTTATATAATGTACTCAGATATGTAATTTCTTATTTAGTATTTCTTAGTAAGGCACATCTTCTAAAGAGTTGGTAAAGAACTAAATAAAATAAGATGATATGTAAACTATATATTATAAGAAGGTAAAAAATACTGCCCCAAAAAAATTATCATAGTAGAAATGTGAAAACTAGGTATCAAATGATGAACAGTATGTAAAACTGGCCAGTAAGTTACTTTCATATATTTGCATGGGGGAGAGAGAGAGGCAAACTGACAAATATACATTTGTATGTACTAAGCTTAGGATGTCACAAGCCAACTGTATAAGGTAATTCAACAGTAGGAACAAGTATAGAAACAGAAACCCTTCCTGGGTCACTAGTTTTTTTTATCTCTGGATTAGGGAACTTGAGGATGGCACAATATAATGTTTCACAAATCATTTCCAACATGGCACATGAGATATGTTTCAGAATGCCTTGGAACAAAGGGTGTGTTATACGTTAGCAAAAAAAAAAAAAAGATACTTTGTTATGCTTTGTCTAATTATGGTGAATCCCTACCACAATTTACGTAAGCCCACAGCAGTATTTTCTATAGAATAAGAAATTTGTGACATCAGTTGAAGAAATCAACTGTTGCAAAAGCAGAATTGGTTAAAAAGAAAACAAAACGGAAGATGTGAAAGAGTTTAAAATCTTTGTGCCCAGGGGAAATGAATAGAAACAGAAGGAGGACTGGACTCCCTGTAACAATAATGAGATTTTACTCAGAGAGGAAAAGTGTGATTGAATTATTGGCATTTCCCAATGGAGTTACAATTTAGGAAAAAAAAAATTTTGATTCTTTGTACCCATAGCTAAATTCATGGATAGGCTTACTATATCTAACCACATTTTCCCCAAGCACTATAGTCACTTTAGAAGCAATTCACTTTCTTGAACATAAGCTATGTTTTTTCGCTGCCTGTTGACAGGTCACAGGATTCAAGTGTGTGGATATTAAATGCCCTCTTTTGGGCTTGTACTCTCTACTCTCTCCTTTCATGTTGAAATTTCCCTTTAACTGGTACAGGACAAGTCTCTGGTCTTCTTTTCCAGGCATTGCTCCTACTTCCTAATAGTCAGGTTTCTATTTCAAATCTTTCCTCTAGATTCTTTATGGCAATACATGCTATTCCAGTCTCCCTTATGTCTAACATCCTGTACCTCCTGTGTTACTAATGTTTCTTTTATTTATGACTCCAGAACACATCTATGATCATTGTATTTCCCATACACACACACACACACAAAGAAGTATAATATCCTGACACTTTATAAAATGAACATAAATGCTATGTTAATCCCAAAATGTTAATTTAATGTCTCATTTCTAGACAGTATTTTTAGTTTATTTGTAAAATTAATTTGCTCTTTGGTTTTCTGAAATTGAAAGCTTTCTTAGGGCAAGGTAAGGAAAATTAGCATGCAGTCTTTCCCACCAAATAGTTAGCTATTTAGCATGTTTATCAGTAACTATGAGATAGTAATCAAACCTTGAACAAGCTTTTGCTGACAGCAACTTTCAAACTTCTTTGCTTCTGATGTGACACATTAATATGTAGCAATATACTCATAAGATGAGAGGATTAAATAAGCTACCTTAAGTTGAAAAAGACATAATTATGTGTCAAAATGGAAATATGTAGTCTTTAGCATTTTCCATATTAAAACAACAGAGTTTATATTTCCATTCAAGATGGTTTTTTAAGAATCTGTGAAAATGAAGACTTGTATCTAGACTTTACCAGAGACTTGATTTGAATGTTTGAAGGTAAGCAGTTCCTATCTAAAATAAATGTGTGATTTAACTGAGAAATAAGAGGCACACAGGTGATCTGTGCATCACACATAACATGATGTCCCACTAGGGACACTAACTGCTCTATCAGTTTAAAAGCAAGGTGTGACTATGGATGATTCATGTTAATGATTGGCAGAAACCAACACAGTTCTGTAGAGCAATTATCCTTAAATAAAGAAATAAATTAGAAATAAATAAATAAAAGCAAGATATGAGACTGCTTTAAAACTATAAAATGTGAAACTTGTGATTTACTTGAAATTGTAGGTAATATATTGAAGGGAAGAAAAAACATGAGATGAGAATAGACAAGGGAGAGAGTAAAAATAGCAGAATGTAGAGATTAGAAAGTAGAAGCATATTTCCAAATGGTTTTATGTCCATACATATGTGAAAGATTTAGGAATTTAAGAGAAAGGGTAGTTTTGATTTCAGACAGTGGGAAAGAGTGTCAACTTACAATCCATTTGTAAGGCTTGAAAAATATCTTGTACAATTACAGAGATGAATATAATATGATCAGAGATATTCATTTGGAAAGTATATTGACTATTGTTTACCCAGAGGTGGAGCACAAAATGAATAATGCAAGGAAGAGGGATCATTGTAAAAATCAACATGAGGAGCATCAGATTGCGTGGAGGTTTGACCAAAAAGAATTCAAAGTAGACTATCTTTCCCCTGTGCTCTGCTAAATTGCTTCCAATTCTGTCCTGGGTCACTCTTTGTGATGTGCTGGACTATAGCCCGCCAACCTCCTATGTCCATGGATTCTCTAGGCAAGAAGATTGGGGTGGGTTGCCATGCTTTTCTCCAGGGGATCTTCCTGACCCAGGGATCAAACTGGCATCTCTTATATGTCTCCTACATTGGCAGGTGGGTTCTTCATCACTATCTCCACGTGGCAAGCCCTATCTTTCCCTACTTAATTTAAATTATGAAGTGAAGCAGTTATGTACATTTTAACACATATAAGGGTACATGTTCGGATCACTTTTGCACACAGATTGCTTTTTAGTTGACTGACTATCCTTTTAAATTATTTTTAATGGTTTATTTCTCAAAAAGTCATTACACTTTCCAATTTGGTTATGGAAAATAGATATTGCTGCTATAATGTGGTGTATGTGATGCTAAGAACATATATACTGAGCAAGAGAATAGCAGCTTCTGACAAAAGAGCTCTTCTAAACACTAACATTTAGGACTTGATACTGCAGGGAGCCAGCCTGGCATTCATGGTCACACGTGGTGTTCTCAAAAATAATCTCACAGGACACCAACATCAGACAAGATCACTCTGGGGTCATTATGAAGAGAGATGGAAAACAAGACTGATTCATAATCTTGACTCAGTTCAGTTCAGTCACTCAGTCATGTCTGACTCTTTGCAATCCCATGGACTGTGACATGCCAGGCTTCCCTCTCCATCACCAAATCCTGGAGTCCACCCAAACCCATGTCCATTGAGTCAGTGATGCCATCCAGCCATCTTATCCTCTGTCGTCCCCTTTTCCTATTGCCCTCAATCTTTCCCAGCATCAGGGTCTTTTCCAATGAGTCAGCTCTTCGCATGAGGTGGCCAAAGTATTGGAGTTTCAGCTTCAACGTCAGTCCTTCCAATGAATACCCAGGACTGATCTCCTTCAGGATGGACTTGTTGGATCTCCCTGCAGTCCAAGGGACTCTCAAGAGTCTTCTCCAACACCACAGTTCAAAATCATCAATTATCCAGCGCTCGCTTTCTTCACAGTCCAACTTCATATCCATTATGACCAGTGGAAAAACCATAGCCTTGACTAGATGGACGTTTGTTGACAAAGTAATGTCTCTGCTTTTTAATATGCTATCTAGGTTGGTCATAATTGTCCTTCCAAGGAGTAAGCGTCTTTTAATTTCATGGCTGCAATCACCATCTGCAGTGATTTTGGAGCCCAGAAAATTAAAGTCTGACACTGTTCCCACTGTCTTCCCATCTATTTGCCATGAAGTGATGGGACCAGATGCCATGATCTTAGTTTTCTGAATGTTCTGAATGTTGAGTTTTAAGCCAACATTTTCACTCTCCTCTTTCACTTTCATCAAGAGGCTCTTTAGTTCTTCTTCACTTTCTGCCATAAGGGTGGTGTCATCTGCAAATCTGAGGTTATTGATATTTCTCCTGGCAATCTTGATTCCTGCTTGTGCTTCCTCCAGCCCAGCGTTTCTCATGATGTACTCTGAATATAAGTTAAATAAGTGACAATATGCAGCCTTGACATACTCCTTTTCCTATTTGGAACCAGTCTGTTGTTCCATGTCCAGTTCTAACTGTTGCTTCCTGATCTGCATACAGATTTCTCAAGAGGCAGGTCAGGTGGTCTTGTATGCCCATCTCTTTCAGAATTTTCCTCAGTTTGTTGTTATCCACACAGTCAAAGGCTTTGGCAGAGTCGATAAAGCAGAAATAGATGTTTTTCTGGAACTTCCTTGCTTTTTCAATGATCCAGTGGATATTGGCAATTTTATTTCTGGTTCCTCTGCCTTTTCTAAAGCCAGCTTGAACATCTGGAAGTGCATGGTTCATGTATTGCTGAAGCCTGGCTTGGAGAATTTTGAGCATTAATTTACTAGTATGTGAGATGATTGCACATTCTATAGCATTGCCTTTCTTTGGGATTAGAATGAAAACTGACTTTTTCTGGTCCTGTGGCCACTGCTGAGTTTTCCAAATTTTCTGGCATATTGAATGCAGCACTTTGACAGCATCATCTTTCAGGATTTGAAATAGTTCAACTGGAATTCCACCACATCCACTAGCTTTGTTTGTAGTGATGCTTCCTAAGGCCTGCTTGACTTCACATTCCAGTATGTCTGACTCTAGGTGAGTGTGAGCGATCACACCACCATGATTATCTGGGTCGTGAAGATCGTTTTTGTACAGTTCTGTGTATTCTTTTTTTTTCCCCATTTATTTTTATTAGTTGGAGGCTAATTACAACATTGCAGTGGTTTTTGTCATACATTGAAATGAATTAGCCTTGGATTTACATGTATTCCCCATCCCGGTCCCCCCTCCCACCTCCCTCTCCACCCCATCCCTCTGGGTCTTCCCAGTGCACCAGGCCTGAGCACTTGTGTCATGCATCCAACCTGGGCTGGTGATCTGTTTCACCCTAGATATACATGTTTCGATGCTGTTCTCTTGAAACATCCCACCCTCGCCTTCTCCCACAGAGTCCACGCGACCTCTTCTTAATATCTTCTGCTTCTGTTAGGTCCATACAATTTCTGTCCTTTATTGAGCCCATCTTTGCATGAAATGTTCCCTTGGTATCTCTAGTTTTCTTGAAGAGATCTCTAGTCTTTCCCATTCTATTGTTTTCCTCTATTTCTTGGCATTGATTGCTGAGGAAGGTTTTTTTTAATCTCTCCTTACTATTCTTTGGAACTCTACTTTCAAATAGGTATATCTTTCCTTTTCTCCTTTGCTTTTTGCTTCCCTTCTTTTCACAGCTATTTGTAAGGCCTCCTCAGACAGCCATTTTGCTTTTTTGCCTTTCTTTTTCTTGGGGATGGTCTTGATTCCTGTCTCCTGTACAATGTCATGAACCTCTGTCCATAGTTCATCAGGCACTCTGTCTATCAGATCTTGTCCCTTAAATCTATTTCTCACTTCCACTGTATAGTCATAAGGGATTTGATTTAGGTCATACCTGAATGGTCTAGTGGTTTTCCCCACTTTCTTCAATTTAAGTCTGAATTTGGCAATAAAATGTTCATGATATGAGCCACAGTCAGCTCCCAGTCTTGTTTTTGCTGACTATGTATAGAGCTTCTCCATCTTTGGCTGCAAAGAATATAATCAATTTGATTTTGGTGTTGACCATCTGGTGATGTCCATGTATTCACAGTGATGCTTCCTAAGGCCCACTTGACTCTGCACTCCAGGGTGTCTCGCTCTAAGTTAGCGATCACACCACTGTGGTTATCTGGGTCATGAAGATCTTTTTCATGTAGTCCTTACGTGTATAGTTCTTGCCCCCTCTTCTGCTTCAGTTAGATTCATATCATTTCTGTCCTTTATTGTGCTCATCTTTGCAGGGAATGTTCCTTTGGTATCTCTAATTGTCTTGAAGAAATATCTAGTCTTTCCTATTCTATTTTCCTCTATTTCTTTTCATTGATCCCTGAGGAAGTCTTTCTTATCTCTCCTTCCTTTTCTTTGGAGTTTTGCGTTCAAATGGGTATATCTTTCCTTTTCTTCTTTGCCTTAACTTCTCTTCTTTTCTCAGTTATTTGTATAGCCTCCTCAGACAACAATTTTGCCTTTTTGCATTTCTTTTTCTTGAGGATAGTCTTGATTCCTGTCTTCTGTATGTACAATGTCACAAATCTCTGTCCATAGTTCTTCAGGCACTCTATCAAATCTAATCCCTTGAGTCTATTTGTTGCTTTGACTGTATAGTCATAAGGAGCTTGATTTAGGTTAAACCTGAATGGTCTGATGGTTTTCCCTACTTTCTTCAATTTTAGTCTGAATTTTGCAATAAGGAGTTCATGATCTGAGCCACAGTCAGCTCCCAGCCTTGTTTTTGCTAACTGAATAGAGCTTCTCTATTTTCAGCGGCAAAAAATATAATCAATCTAATTTTGGTATTGACCATCTAGTGATGTCCACATATAGAGTTGTCTCTTGTGTTGTTGGAAGAGGGTGTTTGCTATAACCCATGTGTTCTCTTGGCAAAATTCTTGAAACCTTTGCCCTGCTTCATTTCGTACTCTAAGGCCAAACTTATCTGTTTGTCCAGGTATCTCTACTTCATACTTTTGCATTCCTGTCCCATGGTAATCTTAACTAAGTGCAGACAAATCCAGGTCACTGTTGAAAACCTCAGAAACATCAAACATTCCCCTCTCCCCATGAGAATGATTGCTGCTCCTTTATCAAGTCCAGTTTTAGCTTATCTTTATTTCGTAATGTTCTGTTCCTAGAAATCCTATAGCGTTTTCTCTGTGGGCTTACAAGTAAACTGATTGTGTCTCAATGTAGAGTGAGGGAAAGTTGAGGCCATATACTATACTCTGATATATGTTTTTGTAATAAAATTTAGGGAGAGAGTCTCTGATTTCATGTCCTGGCCTGAATCACCATGTATCCCCAACCTCAGATAAATTCCAGATTCTTAGTGAAACTCTAAATACCTCAACCATGAAAAAGGAAAAAGCTTGGTCAAACAGCTATAGACATAGATGAGTAGGTGATATGATAGGATAAGGACAAGAACCCTGAAAATTTCATAAGACAAAGTGAGAAAAATTAGTGCACAGAAGTTTGTTTCATGAATTGTTTATTAATCATTTTCTTGCATGATACGAAGAATTTTACATTGTGATGGTCATGGAATAGGATGTAGGGGCTGTGAGACTGGGTTCCTTGGAGTCAATTTAAAATTAATAAGATGGGTGGGAAAAACAGTTGGGGACTGAAGTCTTGAAAGAGTCACAGTTGGAAATGTTACTCCTCTGGGACCTTCTCTTGAAAATAATTTTCAGAGGCTACACAGCCTACCTGTTTTTATTACTATCGCTGTCTCATGTTGGCTGTTCTCAGACGTTGTGTTCCCAGATATTATGACTCAGTTTTCTCTTGGATCCCTTTTCTTTTTTTTCCTTTTAATCATTTGATAGTAATCTTCTAGGGTCAAAGTAGGTGATGTAAATGAACATGGCCATCAAACTATCCCTTAATCCATTTCTTGTCTGTGACCAGAGCTGTCAGTCCTTCTTTGTGATCAGTTCCTTCATGTAGGAACATAATGGCATGCGGCAGTCCGTGGGGTTGCAAAGAGTCAGACATGACTGAGTGACCGAACAACGGCAGCAACAACAAGGATGTTAGTGACCACCTTCTGTTGCTTCAAATCTCTCTCATGTTTTTTCTCTATTAGTTCTGTTCCAAGGCATCTGTTATGGAATCTACCGTAAGTAACAGAAGCCAGCTGATGATACTTCCTTTTCTGGGATGGCAACTTGATCAAGTTGAGATTTTTAATATTTATTAACTCCATAATCTCTGTTTCTGAGTTTGGGGTTTTTTCTTAGTATAGATTTGAAAATTACAGAACCTTCAGAAAGAGTGATCTTTATTGAGTCCTAAGTTTTTGGAAGCTTGGTGCATATAGCCAATTTTTCTTTTCTTATAATGTTGAAAGAAGATATATAGATTTCTTTAACTTCAGCTTGGAGCTAAAGAATAATCTGGACATTCCATAGCAAATTATCCCCAGTTGTTCATAGGATCTTTGTTTCTTGGTTACTTCTTTTATTCTTTTATTAATCACCTACCCTTTCAAAAAAACTCCTATTTCTTTTCAGTTTGATTATGCTATTCAGCCCTCTATAGTACACATACTTACATACTCTCAACCTTTCTCTGACACATGCAAATGTATACACACAACCACTCAAGTAAACATAAAGGACATCTCTCAGCAGTCTGCTCAATACTAGAAATGAGTATTAAAGTCAGTATGTGTTCTGCATGCATGCTCAGTCATGGCTAACAATTTGCAACTCCACGGGCTTTGCTTGGCCAAGTATATGTAATTATATATGATATTTATAATAATTGCAAAAAAAGTTAAACCATATCATGATTAAATTTACTCATATTTTACATGTCATCCCTATAAGAAAGTAAATTGGTTTTGCTTTTTAATCATATATAAACAGTATACAAGCAACTCAGTTTTTTCTAATATTAGTACACTGGTTGTCAGGAATGTAATTTCTGTTTTACTCTGATAAGGCTACATACTTTGATTACTCAAAGGTGATTTATAAAACAAAATGTGCTATTTACCTCTTGAACACATAGTTACAGGAAGATGACTCATTTCTAAATTCAAATTTGCTATTATTCTTCCATTCTCAATGACTTCCTATTTGTTTCTTGGCAGTGTAAACTGTTGACTTTAATTTAAAATTTGGTATTTGGGGTCTAGTTTTTGGTTTTTTTTTTTTTGTTTTTTTCTTACAAGACCAAAAGCTTCTGAAAACTTTCATAAACAATCTATCACCTTTAAAATGGGAATTGAAATGGCAGTATGTGATGTTCATGAAGTATAACTAATGGCAATAGGTAGGAATGATTCACAAAAACACCAGTAATTTCACTTTAATATTTTAAAACAGTGGTTTTTGTCATTCATGATGTAAAGTAATTAGCCTCCAACTAATAAAAATAAATGGAAAAAAATAATTAAAAAAATAAAAATAAAATATTTTAAAACAAGTCTATCCTCTACATATAATTTTGTCACATGTTCTACAGCTATATAAATAGTCTATCAAGTTACTTTAAGAAATGAGAATGAAATGAAAAGAAATGAAAGTTTAATTTTTTTGTTAATTAGCAAAGTAAAATAATAAAAAAAATAAGAGTATTGAACTCTAATGAGTGAATCATTTTCTACAACAAAGAAAAACAACACTCAAGTAATTAAAGGAAAATAAGAAATTAAAGAATTGTAATAATATGAATAATATACTTTGTTTAAACAACTCTGTAGTTTAACAAAATGGGATTCATTGCATAGATTAAATAACAGAATAAAAATTTCTCCAGATTTAAATGTTAAGTCCCCAGATTTTTAACATTGTATATTATTTTTCATTCCAGAAGAGAAAATGACCTGGTCTCAGGAACAGTGGTGCACAGCTTGGATATTTTGTAAACTTGCCTGTGAAGTATTAATACCATTTCTTTCATTCTGACAATTAAAATAATTCTGGAATACAACAGGCACAAAATATGTGGAAATCTTACAGTTAAGTGAGGTCAAATCAGACATCAAAGATTTCCCAGACCATAAAATCTATGGAGACAGTAAGAAGTGATTTAACTTTCAAGGTGTTATATTACAAATTTAACTGTTCATTTATGTTTGACATTAAAACAAAGTTTGAATAAGTCCTGTTACAGCACTAAGGACAGTCTTTTACTGGTAGTTGGGTTATTATATTAGTTATTATATATTCTTTATTAGATCATATACTTAGCGGGCGTCTTCTCAGCTTTGTTGCATTTCATTAATTGTAAGGGAATCTTTTTCAAATGTCCTAAATCAAGGTTAAAATTCTGAAAAATAAGAAGATAATTGAGTCACAATCATTCTGCTTCTATAAAGATTACCAAAAGAGACATTTCCTATTGGATCTGTTTGGAATTATTTGAAAAATAATTATATAAGTTCCAGATAAAGAGACATTTTGCTCTTCAGATTGCAAGAGCAATAACAGATAAGCAATATTCTAAATTATTCTTCTATATATATATTTCCTACTTGACAATCCTATTCCCATTAAATTAACTAATCACCTTCCTGGGGTGAGAATTTCATGCTTCAAATATGGGTTGATTAAAGATTAGTATTCCTGGTAGTTGGTCACCTGCTTCATCATTAGAGTTCAAGAGCTGTGACTGCTCAGATGAATGAACACTGCAGAAAGTTCTGAATATTTTAAATGCATGGTTTGTTTCCCAGCTCGCCATGTGTCTGAAATTGCTCAGTATGCTTACATAGTTCCCCGCTCGCCCCCCAACTGTGTCCCATACTCATATACTATTACTGACTACACTTAGAAAAAATATATATAATCAAAATCATTTTAACTGAATTTTAATTTAAAGTTAGACTTTAGCATAGAGGCTTATTTTACTTTTATTTTCACAAGTAAATATATTTTTGAAAATGTGCTTACTAGTTAGATAACCAAAATGTAACACTCTCATATAACAGGAAATTATTTTTCTGGAAATTGACTTGAGAAGGCATCTACTTCTCCTCTTTTCCCATTAATAATACACACTTAAATCATCTCAGAAATCCATGTTTTAAAATTTTCAAGAAAGGAAATGTCATCTGTAACTTTTTTAACCATTGCAGTCCTTCATATAATTATTTTATGCTTTAAGAAATAAAAATTAAAATACTTTAAAAAACAGATTTGTCAGGAGCTGTATTAATATTTGTTTCTCGACATCCAAATATCCAAATTGGGCTAAAAAATGTCTAAATAACAGATGGAAGTTCTGGTATCTGCCTTTTAATCTTCTTGTTTAGAATTTAGGAAACCAAATGAACTCTTAAAGAACCAAAGTGCCAGGATAGACCCTGAGGTGTGATAATGAATCACCTATTTCCTGGGAAAGCTATGCATATTTGTCTGCCTACTGAAGTTACTATGTAACTTAAAGTGAAGAAACTTTTCTCTAAAACCACTCCATTTTTGTAATTGTTTTAAAGTAGTAGTTGTTCTATAATTATACAGTAGTCATTTAAAACTCAGTAAAACTGAAGAGAACATCAAGTAGTAAATTCTGAGATAGAATTAGAATGCCTGTGATGAGTCCCCACTGTGGTAAAAATTAAAGCATATAATCTGCAGGAGTGAAAGCTCATTTTGAAGCATATGCTCAAATAGTCAATGTTAAAAAAAAAAAATAGAAAAATCGTCAAAAATAAATTTTTTATATCCTATAAAAGCCTTAAAGTCATTTACTCTAAATTACATTTTTATTATTAGTTGTGTCTGAGATTGGAAATAAAATTAATCTTCAAATTTGGAAATAAAAATAATCTCCAAGGCCCAGATAAACTTTATGCTTCTAAAATATAAATTAGGCAGTTGGATCATGAAATGCTTGGCATTATAGGAAAAATTCATTTCAAAAAGGAAAACACAGGATACGAAGCCATGCTATTTCATTGTATACATTATTTCATATGCTTATGGGGGATCAGAAACAAACTGTCCTACCTGAATAAGTGGGTTTCAGCTTATTTTGAGTGTATATGTATATGACAAAACTGCTTAAAACAGTTGAAATACTACCCCTCTGTCAACCCAGCCTTTCAACTCCCCAAATCTTCTGGAAAATATGTTATGTTTGTACTTCAGTTTTGTATTATGGATTGAATTGTGTCTCCCCAAAACACAAACTGATTTCTTAGCACAGAATGTGACCTAATTTAAAAATACTTTATAGTTGTAATAAAGTTAAAATGAGATCATTAGGGTAGGCCTTAATCCAGTAACACTGGCATTATTAAAAGGGGAAATCTGAACATAGAGATAGACATGCAAAGAGGGAAGACCAGATGAAGACACAGAAAGGAGATTGTCATGTGACTGGAGCAATGCATCTGCAAGTCAGGAATCCCAAGGATTGCTGGCAAACACCAAGAGCTAAGAGAGGTAAGAAAGTTTCTCCCCTAGAACCATCAGAGAGAACATGCCCCTTCAGAAACCTTGATTTTGGGCTCCTAACTTCCAGAACTGTGAGATAATAAATTTGTTATTTTAAGTCACTCAGCTGTTGGTGCTTTGTTATATATAGCAGCCAGAGGAAACTAACTTTGTATAAACTGGTGACCATACCATAGATCACTGGAAAAAAAAAAAAAAAAAACACAACATAGTTCAGTTTGAGGTATTCACTAAAATAGATTAGCCAGGGACAGTATGTAAAAGAAGGAGACAGTGAAGCAGAAAAAGAGTCCCCTTATAGCAGCAAAAAAGTTTCATAAAAGAAAACCTGCAGAACACTAAAGGAATATGATCCAATAATACAGACTAAAAATCATGTCCAGAAATGTGGAATATAGATTGCATTGTTATTAAAAGAAAGCAGGGAAGTGGAAATGGAAATACTGAGCTAAAGAAACAGAAAAGATAGAGATGGAAGAAAGGTTTGGATTTCTTAGTTGTGTGATCATTGTTTACCATCAATAGGAACTTTATAGATGACAGGTGCAATGGAACCATTTTACAGTTGACTTCAGAATGGAACCAGAGATAAGGAAATAAATAAATACCTGAGGGTCATAGTTTCTTTTTCTTTTTAACAAATGTGTTATTCATTCAGCTGTGGTTCTAAGACATACACATATGCATTTCTTGGTTATTTTATTTTAATTTTGAAGTCACTATGTTTGATTACCTTTATATGATTTTATTGGTATGTTCAAAATGTGTTTTTTTTTTTACTTTTTAATATTTAATGCATTTCAGACATTAATCATTATTTTCAAAGTAATTCCTAATTTTTGACTGACCTAGTATGACTTTAGATGCTACAGTATTACTATATAACTTGAAACTCTTTCCCATAAATAGATAAGTTGAAAGTGTCAGCATCCAAGCAGGAAACAGATGGCATATTCAGAAGGGGGTAGATGAAGACAGTTTAATGAAAACATTCTGTGTAAGATATGGGAAGGTTAAGAAAACATAGGATTAGGACTAATAAGGACAAAGGAAGAAATGCAGGAAGTCCTTATCATCCTTAGTCCTGAAATGCAGAGGTAGAATGAAGTCCACAATCTGTTAGAGATGATGGTTAGTAGAACAAACACTGTAGCATTAGATATAGGGTCAAATGGTGGCCCAGCTAGGAGGGGAACCAGGGTACTTCATTCTCTGATTTCTCTTTTCCTATCTCCTATTGTCGTTTAGCCCTAAATGGTATCCAACTCTTTTGTGACCTCATGGACTGTAGCCTGCCAGGCTCCTCTGGCTATGTGATTTCCCAGGCAAGAATACTGGAGTGTATTCCCATTTCCTTCTCCAGGGGATCTTCCCAACACAGAGATTGAACCCATGTCTCCTGCATTGGCAAGAGGGTTCTTTACCACTGAGCCACTTGGGAACCTCATCTCCCATTAGCTGAGCATAATTAAATATTAAATCCAGAGGGCATGATAACTCAATAGCATAGAGGTCAAACTTGTGGATGTCAATGTCAAGGACAGTTGATTAAAATAGAGAATAAAGAAATAATATTAAGAAAGATATATATCAGCAAGATTTTTTCAATATAAATAAGCAAGTGGTGATAGCTTTATGAATTAATCAGAATAAAAGGTATAGTAGAATGATCTGATTATGTATTAGGTAAATAAAATATCATTTGAAATGGGCAATGAAAAAAATAGTAAAACATAGCACTAATTCTTAGAGTATACTTCAAATTTAAAAATAAAAATAATGTAATGTACATTAAAAACTAACCAAATTTTGCATTAAGATTCTAGTGGAAACTTATTAAGCTATAACTAGAAGTTAATTGCAATATTTATATTAATGCTGTTTACATTTACACTATTATTAATCATCAATTACTTATGTTTATTTAGAGTGTTTGTTAAGAAATTTGAATCCCTAGATAATACTTTTAGGTTTCTTTTCCCTTAATTTATAGAATTCCGTACTAGATAAATAAAAAGCAGAATTAATAATTTCAAAGAAAAGTATCCTTAAAATATTTCAACTCAATAGATTTGTATTTAAAATGAAAAAATTGTCACACAGTAGTTAAACTACGGTTAGCATGGAGCAACAACAACGACAAAATCTTCTTAAAATTTTGATTGCCACAAACTATTTTAATTATAACTTAGATAAGAATAATTTAAATTTCTGGTACTTTAGAGTTAGGAAAAATACCTAAAATAATTCTACCTCAGCATGAAGCATATCTTGTAATATGCTGTATGTTACTGTTATCCCTTTCAAGATGTACTAATTCAATTTTCAAAAAGATATTTATGCATAGTCTTACTCCTAATCTATTTCATGATTATAATAATTTTAAATAATATGTAGCTTATATGACATTTAACCTTTATTAAACATAAATATTCAACGTTTTCAATGAATCTCTAAAGTTGATGCTGTTCTGTTAGTAATCTTCCCCCATTCACAGAAATCCTCTGTTCTTCTCACTGCTGCTGCTGCTAAGTCGCTTCAGTCGTGTCCGACTCTGTGCGACCCCATAGACGGCAGCCCGTTTCCCCATCCCTGGGATTCTAAAGACAAGAACACTGGAGTGGGTGTTCTCACTAGTATAGAGAAGTATTAAGCAATCAGAAAAGAGTATTAAGTCAAGTCATCCTTTTCTTGTTCCACCTCTCTCTATTTATGAATAATCCCTTCTTTATTTACATTTTAAATATTTAAACTGGTATGTCTATCATATTAATTTATTGAAAAAGGGACTTCCTTTGTGATGCTGGAACATGTCACAGTATTGTTACTGGGGATGTATTCTTGAATTTCAGTGGATTAAAATTCCTTAGCAGCATGAAAACACAGTGTGAGAACCACCTCATACACACCACTTTTATTTTGAATATGTTTTCTTATATTCACAGATGCCCAATCTCATTGACTTGGGTCTAGTATTAGTAAAGTAGTATCAGATGATTAAATTATTAAGTGCATTAAAGTTATCAGTTCAGTTCAGTCACTCAGTCATGTCTGAATCTGTGACTGAATGGACTGCAGTAAGCCAGGCTTCCCTGTCCATCACCAATTCCAGGAGCTTGCTCAAACTCATGTCCATTGAATCAATGATGCCATCCAAAGATTTCATCCTCTACTGTCCCCTTCTGTTGCTGCCTTCAATCTTGCTCAGCATCAGGGTCTTTTCCTATGACTCAGTTCTTCACATCAGGTGGCCAAAGTATTGAAGCTTCAACTTCAGCATCAGTACTTCCAATGAATATTCAGGACTGATCTCCTTTATTTATTTATTTTTCATTTATTTTTATTAGTTGGAGGCTAATTACTTTACAATATTGTAGTGGGTTTTGTCATACATTGACATGAATCAGCCATGGATTTACATGTATTCCCCATCCCGATCCCCCCTCCCACCTCCCTCTCTACCAGATCCCTCTGGGTCTTCCCAGTGCACCAGGCCCGAGCACTTGTCTCATGCATCCAACCTGGGCCGGTGATCTGTTTCACCATAGACAATATACATGTTTCGATGCTGTTCTCTCGAAACATCCCGCCCTCACCTTCTCCCACAGAGTCCAAAAGTTTGTTCTGTACATCTGTGTCTCTTCCTCTGTTTTGCATATAGGGTTATCATTACCATCTTTCTTAATTCCATATATATGTGTTAGTATGCTGTAATGTTCTTTATCTTTCTGGCTTACTTCACTCTGTATAATGGGCCCCAGTTTCATCCATCTCATTAGAACTGATTCAAATGAATTCTTTTTAATGGCTGAGAAATGCTCCATGGTGTATATGTACCACAGCTTCCTTATCCATTCGTCTGCTGATGGGCATCTAGGTTGCCTTTAGGATGAACTGGGTTGATCTCCTTGCAGTCCAAGGGTCTCTCAAGAGTCTTCTCCAACACCACGATTCAAAAGCATCAATTCTTTGGTGCTCAGTTTCTTTATAGTCTAACTCTTACATCTCACATTCATACATGACTGCTGGAAAAACCATAGCTTTGACTAGATGGACCTTTGTTGGCAAAGTAATGTCTCTGTTTTTTAATATGCTGTCTAGGTTTGTCATAGCTTTTCTTTCAAGGAGCAAGCATCTTTTAATTTCATGGCTTCAGTCACCATCTGCAGTGATTTTGGAGACCCCAAAAATAAAGCCTGTCATTGTTTCCATTGTTTCCCCATCTATTTGCCATAAAGTGATGGGATGAGATGCCATGATCTTAGTTTTTTGCATGTTGAGTTTTAAGTCAACTTTTTCACTCTCCTCTTTCACTTTCATCAAGTTTAGTTCTGGCTAAAGTTATCAAGCCCTCACTTATCCATATATTTATCTTTCAACAGAAATTTGCTGGCATAAAGAACACATGTGCTTTTATATGTAAGTTCTTTTTCACTGAGCCAGAAATTCAAGAGCAAATTTTTATGAAAGGAAGGAATTAGACCATTGAGATACATATTTGTTTTTAAGAATAGTAGAACTTAATGAAAAACACTGAGCAGAAAGTGGGTCTCCATGGGCAAGAAGGGAGGACAAGAAGAGGGGAAATATTTTTCATGTTTCAGTTTTATTTTTTTCACCTGTAAAATGCCATTAATAATAGCGTTGAGAAAATTATGTGACACAATACATATAAAAGTTTTATCACAGTACCTATAATTTTCTTACTGTTTTTTTCTCCTGTTACAGAGTTTTCTAGTAGAAAACAGAAATTTTCCATGACATCACTTTTCTTCAGGTGAAGAACTATTATAAAATATCTTCCAAATTAATATCTATAATTTAATTACTTCTATTTTGAATACATACTATTTATAATACAAATTAAACATAAATGAATCCTGGAAGTAGATCCCGACAGAGAGAACCCCAGAGGGCAAGATCAACATATGAGGAGCATTTCTTTTCAAATTCAAAAGCAGTGACTGAGACACTGATGAGGAATCAGATATTTTGACAGATCATTAGGAAAATTATAGATCAGGTTCCAGGAGATAGGAAATGTCCTACTAAGCTTCCTTAACTTTGAATTGTAACTTTGAAAGGCTACAGGGTAGCCTACACTATAAACTTGAAATAGAGTGTTTCTCTCTTTCCTAGATTCTCATCCTTCAAGAGAACAGAATTCCTGACCTTAGACTGGGATTGAAGGTCTCAGTCAGTGACTCATACTTCTGGGAATAAGGTCAACCTTTCATACTCTAAAACATTAGTGAAGACTCCAGAGAGTTTTGTTTATGTGCTTTGTATTTATTGGTATTTATCACATTAGGATTAAATTATAATTTTAAAATGTAGTTTTTATTTGCATGTAGCAAAACCTAAAACTTGTTGACATAAATAACATACTTGATGAAAAAGGTATTTTCATAAAACATAAATGTGAGGCATTGCACTGTTTAATATTTGTAGAAATACCCTTGGTCTGTTGTGATTGAAGACCATTAGACTATAACATCTGCTCCTGCATTTCATCTGCTGTGGTATAACATGTCATGTAACTTCAAGAAAATGTCACCATGCAGTCATAAGAGAGTAAGTGTAAAAAAGTTAAGTAGCATCTTAATATCATTATGAAAAATCATTTTGACCTAGTGGACCTCCTGACAGATCCCTACAGGTTGCCCAGTTCTGTTTTAAGAGCTCTGCTCTAACTTAATTTCTTGACAGTAGAAATCAGTTATTTTCGAGAGCTGTGTTTCTCAGTATTTTTCTCTTCATTATCATCCTGTTAAAGAACACTTTTTATATATTTTTGTTAGTCATGCTCCCTTCATGAAATTAATAACTAGGAAAAAAATTTCTGTTGAATAAGGTTAAACTCTCAAGAGCCACAAATCATTGTAGTATAATATCTAAGGAAATGTTTCACACCTCCAAAGATAGTATCTCCCAGCTCAGATTGTATGCTCTGGAGAAAGTCACCATTCAGAGTCTCACAACGTATCTTTATTTTATTTAATTTACCAAATATGTTTGGATGACAGATGATGGTAATTATGCTGAGGACTGATAAGTAGGTAGGTAAGTAGATAACAGATCAAATAGATATATATTCATAGTAGGCCCAGTTAACATGTTAGTTAACATAGTAATACATAGTTAATATGTAGACTTTTTAAGATATGATTTTAAAAGTATAGAGATTAACTTGTTTAATGTCAAAGTATGCATGTGTTAGTCACTGAGTCATGTCTGGTTCTTTGTGACCCCATGGACTGTAGCCTGCCAGGCTCTTCTGTCCATGGGGATTCTCAAGGAAAGAATAATGGAGTGGGTTGTCATGCCCTCCTCCAGGGGATCTTGATGAACATGGGAGTGGAGTTATATCCTCAAGATCCTGATTTTACTTGTTTTGTAATGTTACCTATCAATGGGCTTACAGGATTATATGGTAGTTCATTTTAATTTTTGAGGAACCACCATATTATTTTCATGAATATTATATCAAAGCACAGGTGACAGAGCAAAAATAGACAAGTGGGACTAAATAAAACTACAAAAGCTTCTGCAATCAAAGGAATCAATCAACAGAATGAAAGAGCAACCTACAGAGTGGGAGAATGTATTTACAAATCATGTATCTAATAAGAGGTTAATTTTCAAAATATATAAGGATCTCTTAAAATTCAGTAGAAGTCATCACTGTCATCCTCCTCCTCATCATCATTATCCGATTAAAAAAAAGACAAAGGACTTGAATGGATATTTCTCCAAAGAAGAGGCACACATGGCCAAAGGATATATTAGACTGTGCTCAACAACTGCTAATCATCATGGGCATAAAAATTAAAATTGCAGTGAAATATCATATCACATATGTTAGAATGGTTATTGCCAAGTAAAGAAAGAAAGGAAGAAAGAAAGATAACAATGTTGGAAAAGATATAAAGAAATTGGAATCCTTGTACACTGTTGTTTCAGTGCAGTTCAGTCACTCAATTGTGCCTGACTCTTTCTGATGCCAGACTGCAGCATGCCAGGCTTCCCTGTCAATCACCAACCCTGGAGCTTACTCAAACTCACTTCCATAAAGTCAGTGGTGCCATCCAACCATCTCATTCTCTTTTGTCCCCTTCTGCTACTGCTTTCAATCCTTCCCAGCATCAGGGTCTTTTCCAATGAGTTGCCTCTTCGTATCAGGTGGCCAAAGTGTTGGAGTTTCAAGTTCAGCATCAGTCCTTCCAATGAATATTCAGAACTGATTTCCTTTAGAATTGACTGGTTTGATCTCCTTGCGGTCCAAGGGACTCTCAAGAGTCTTCTCCAACAGTTCAAAAGCATCAATTCTTCAGCGCTCAGCTTTCTTTATAGTCCAACTCTCACATCCATATATAACTGCTTGACAAACCATAGCTTTAACTAGACAAACCTTTGTTGGCAAAGCTCACTGTTGGTAGGAAAACAAAATTGTACATTCATTGAGGATGAACTTTTTTAAAAACTGAATTTTGAGATAACTATGGATTCATTGGAAGTTGCAAAAAATATACACGTATATATTATGTACTTTTCACCTAGTTTCCCGAAGTATCATCTTTAATAATTATAAATCAATATAGCAGAAAATTGCCATTGGTATAGTACACAGAGATTATTCAGATTTCACAAGTCTACACATAATCATTTGTAGGCACAAATGTGTACATGTAGTCCTATGTAATTTTACAGTATGTATGGGTTCATATAACTACCACCACAATCAAGATACAAAACTATTCCATTAACAGAAGGCTCCCTCTTGCTTCTGTTTCATTGCCACAAACTCCCACCCCCACTTCCATCCCTAACCTCTGACAAACTCTAATATTTTTTTATTTTAAAACACTATATAAAAGAAATGAAACTATGTAATCTTTTAAGATTGGCTATTTTTTACTGAGTGAAATTCCCTTGAGTTAACACTAACTTTTTGAAATTTTAGTTTCTCTGCTGACATTTGCCAAACAATGACATCATGCAAGATGCTGAGAATTAAAATTTTGCCCAGGAAGAGAGCCGAAGAGAAACAGGAGATCATTTTGTGTCTGAATAAAGATAGACAAAATTGGATCCTAGGGAGAATAAGATCCTGATAGAAACAGTGAATAAGAACAGTCTGCCATATCTGGTTTTCCTCTTCAGGTCTTTGCTGAAGTGCTGTGGGTAGGAGCAGAAATAGCTATATAGAGAGCATCTGAAAATTACAGCAAGTAGCTAGCAGTCAGGAGTCTTGCAATTTTGAAGAAACAAGTGTTAGAATTCAATACTATCTAGAGATAAGAAGGGAATGGGTAACAAATATGCAAACCTTTCAGTGAAGGCACATGGTGGCTCAATGGTAAAGAATTTGCAGGAAACTCAGGAGAACCAGGTTCAATCCTTGGGTCAGGAAGATCCCTTGGAGGAGAAAATGACAACCTTCTCCTGTATTCCTGCCTGGAAAATCACATGGATAGAGGAGCATTGTGGGCTGCAGTCCATAGGGTCCCAAAGAGTTGCAGCATGCACTACATATGTGAACTGACATTGGTGCTCTTTATTGATGTTTTATTCAACTTAATACTTGTACTTTTTTGGTAAATATTTAAGGATTATAATGAATAGTTTCATGAAGTGATTCCAAAATATAATGATCACATCAATATTTGCAATTAAACAGAAGGATATTTGCATAAACTTTTTTGTGTAATCTATGATAACCTAAGAGAAGTTCATTTATTTTTCTGAGTATATTTGCTTCCCTTTTGTTGTGTCTGCACTTCCCACTGTGTTTGTTATAAATATACAGATCCTGTATTATTTGGTGGCAACAGATACATGGAGGTTACATTTTAATTTTTATCAAGACTTTCTGTATAACAAGCCTGATAATTTATGGGTTATTAAATGTGTGTTGAGATCAATTTAACTTTGATTTTTTTTTTTCCTTTAAGGCAGTTCTTTGCTTTTTATTTATTTAATTTTATTGATCTTCGTTCATCCTTCCTAGTTAATATTTTCTAGTATATAATTTAGATACAAAAGTTTTTATATTTATGAACTAGGCATCAGGGATTTTTTTTCTCACAAACATACTTATCCCATTACATGCTGTTGCAAATAGAGAATATGTTGAGCATTTCTGTATTTTGTTCTCTTCTTTTCTCATTTTAGTCCTTTCTGCTTTTGTAATTTTTTATAATAGTATATACATATTTGTTTACTGTTTTGAAAAACAGAGTGTCGCTGTTCTTGTTGGCAACATAAATTTAAGTAATACATTTTACCATCTACTTTATTTTAAAAATAAAAATAAAGTTGATAATGTTGCCCATCATCAATTCATCTTAAGAATGATAATTATAGTTAAGTTTACTACTGATGTTACCTAAAGAACTTTTATTTTTATGCTGTGAATTTTGGCTCCAGTTCTTTCAGCCATACTGTTAATAAATCATATAATTTTCATGAAATATATCACTTATATTCATTTTTGTCCTGATTTTTTTCATTTATTCAGTTGAACCACTTCTAATCTTCTTATTGCTATAGTAAGCAGCATTTAAAAAACAAATCTACTGCTCAGTCTTTTATTTATACTCATATCTATATGAAATTAATTTTAAAATTAGTAGTTTTCATTTGTAAGCATATACATTCACTGTGTTGTTGAAAGAATTAATATAAACTCTATCCCTTCAGTCTTTGAAGGCTTGGTGCTAGCACTTTATTTATGTAAATAAAATCATATTGCTGCACTTTTTATAGCTTACTGTCTTTTATCTTCAGAAAATTTTATGCACACTGTACAAATTTCTTTTGGTAAAAATAATACTCTGAACATTTCTGAAGCATGCTTCTTTGCTCTTTTCCCTTATTCACAGTACTCCAATTTTTCCCCTCCAAACCCCAATTAGTTTAATCTCTTTCCTCTCTTTCTCTCTCACTATCTTTCTCTTTTTTCTTTCTTTGCTTCTACCACTACATCAATCATCACAGTCTCTTTTCTCCCATAAGTTTAGAATTTAAGCTACAATGATAAAATCATGATTGACATGTATCTTTTTTTTGGTGACCTCTTATTAGTGTTTTAATTATCCTGTCAGGCCAGAAAAGTTTTTCTTGTAGAAATATTTTAAATATATTAGTTATCTTTTGGGGTACTATGTCACATATTTGTGTATTATCACAACAAGGTATATGTTTTAGCTTTATTTTCAGGCTCTATATTAATCATAATCACTATTATGTTGGTGCAAAAGTAATTGTAATTTTGTATTGTTGAACATTGCTTTTTGACCTTGGAATACATTCTTAAATAAATATGGTTGTGTTATACCTCATTTTAATGGACATGTCTTCTTGTCAGGTGGGTCTTAGGAAGCATCACTATAAACAAAACTAGTGGAGGTGATGAAATTCCAGCTGAGCTACTTCAAGTCCTAAAAGATGATGCTGTTAAACTGTTGTACTCAATAGGCCAGCAAGTTTGGAAAACTCAGCAGTGGCCATAGGACTGGAAAAGGTCAGTTTTCATTCCAGTCCCAAAGAAAGGAAGTGCCAAAGAATGTTCAGGCTATCACACAATTGCACTCATCTCACATGCTAGCAAATTGATGCTCAAAATTCTCCAAGCCAGGCTCCAATAGACAATGAACTAGAAAGTTCCAGATGTTCAAGCTGGATTTAGAAAAGGCAGAGGAACCAGAGATCAGATTGCCAACATCTGTTGGATCATAGATAAGGCAAGAGAGTTCTAGAAAAATATCTACTTCTGCTTTATTGACTATGCCAAAACATTTGACTGTATGGATCACAATAAAATGGAAAATTCTTCAAGAAATGGGAACACCAGACTGCCGGAGCCTGCCGGCAAACGAACTGGTCGAGAACGCAATTACCAGAGTACCTGAGAAAAATAAGACTTAGACAGACTTAGAAAGACTTAGACAGACTTAGAAAGATGGGGTTGAGAGGGACAGAGTCAGCTTGCGTCCGACTCTGCCAACTTTATTGAAGAATACCACACCTATATATATGCTAACAGGAGTTACTAATAGATTAAAGGTTTGCATATGTGCAGAGCTACAGGCACAGATGTTTTAAATTCCTCCACTTAAGATCAGTAAAGCATCACCCTAGCGCCCAACATGATTAACTAGATAGAAAACAGGCTTCAATCATGACGAGTTTATCAGCAACAGGTGAAAGCAACAGGTGAAAGATCGCTACAGCAATTTCCTTGAGGGAGGTGAGAAAGGCCAACCTGTGCTTTAATAAATCAGGGGTGGCGGGACAGAGAGGGACCTCTTGATCTCTCTCAGAGCCAAGAAGGAGCCTGAGCAGTCAGGCTGGCTCCCCGCATCTCCCCCTTTTCTTTTGACTAATGGCCTTTATATCTCCCTCAAAGGAAATGGCTGCGTTTGCAAATGGGAAAACATCAACAATTCCACAAACCCATCGGGTATTGTTAGGAGTTACTCATCTTATACCAGGATTATTGTTCCAGTCTGACTCAGGCCACACAAAGGACTTAGTATCAAACGTCACATCTATCACAATTTTACATTTGTAGGAAAGTAACAGTCCCATATGTTTCATCAGGTTTCCTGGGAGTGTTCAGCCTTCAAATGTTGGTATATGAGTCTTTTGCTCCCAGCAAATGTCTGCAGGGGTCAGTAGCTGTCCTTTTTCAGGGGTCGTCCAGAAATATTCATCCCAAACTTGATAATAATCACCTTCAAATCGATCAAGAGCACTGGGGGAAAGCTTGATTAATTACTGCACATGCTAATGTAAGAACAATATAGGCCAGAGCAGATCGGGGTTGAGCAGAGTCAGCGGCCATCCTTCTTGCTTGTAAGATGAACTCATGCATCTGCTGAGCTGTCGGGAATGCATTTCTCTGCTGTAGAGATAGCCGACTCATTTGCAGGTTCAGTGATCTTCTCCGTCTGGTGTACTAGCCTTTCCAGGAGCCAGCGCGGTGTTTTAGCATCCTGTGGAAAAACACATACATAACCCCTCCCCCAAATTAACACTGGATCCGGACCATGCCATGAATTGTCTAATGGGTCTTTCCATACATCCATCTGCCAAAGGTGATTAGGTAAGAGTCCATGAGGGTTGACACCTAGATGAGGAACTGGAAGAAATTCAGGACAAACAGAACAAGATTTAACAATTTAAAAGGCTGTAAGAGATATTGAAAACAGACTTTGTGAACCACTGAAAGTTTGACTTCTTGAGCGAAGGTATATCCAGTCTGCCAGGAAAAAGAAGTATTATTAACCACAAAAGCAGAAAAACAATCTTTTAAATCTATAATTATTTTATAGGTTGCACGTGGTATCCCAGCAGGTGAGGGCAAGCTGGGCTGGAGTGGTCCCATAACCACCATAGTTTCATTAACTTTGCAAAGGTCTTGTAACAACCTCCACCTGCCAAACTTCTTTTTAATAAGAAATATGTGGGAATTCCAAGGGGAGCTGGATGGCTCAATATGTCCTAATTGCAACTGCTCCTGTATCAATTGCTCAGCTGCAGAAATTTTCTCTTTAGTCAGGGGCCACTGATCAACCCAGACAGGTTCATCAGTTTTCCAACTGATTGGGTCTGCATCGATTACAGGAGAATCAATAGCCCCCGTTAAAAACAACCTAATCCAGATCTAGAAGGTTTAGAAATTAGGTAATACCTTGATTATTTCTTAATTATATTTGAAGGTGCATGGGCCATAATTTTAAGTTCCCCCGTGTAGTCTGTGTCAATCACCCCTTTCATAGTCCAACTACTTCTACCAATAATTAGTCCTACAGTTCCTTGTGGTAACGGCCCGAAAACTCCAGTTGGAATGACTTGCATTCCCATATCAGGCGTTAATATTGTGCAGGTGGTGGCACACAAGTCCAATCCTGTGCTGCCTGGGGTAGTTCCGAAAAGGCTTTTAATGCCGAGTCAATTAGATTTGGCTGAGGCTCGGTCTGAAGTGCCCCATAACATTGCTCTGGGGTCTGAGGCTGGCCCCTCACCCAGTTTCCCGACTGTGGAGGAAGAGGTTTGCCTTCTATATCCATTTTTGATCTACAGTCCCTGGTCCAATGTTTTCCTTTTTTTTTTTTTTTTTTTTTTTTTGCATCTGGGGCATACATCAGGATTCTTTGTACTATCTAAATTATTTTTCTTAGGACATTGGGCCATACGATGTCCCAGTTGTCCATATGAAAAGCAACTGCTGGGAGGCCCTCCCTTTTTCACACTACCCTTGTTCTTAGTCTGTTGATATAGAACTTCCTTGACAGTTTTTCCCTGGATAGCAGCAGCCATAGACAATCCCTGAAGATAGGAAGGGCCAATGTCAGCACAAATTCTTATATAATCTGTTAAACCCTCATACTCAAAAGCCTGCTCTTCTAAATCATCTCGGTCTTCAGGGGAGAGTTCTGAATCAGAATCTTGCTCGAGAACAATAGTCTCAGCATTTTTTCTAGGACCTGGAATTACTGGGGAGTCATATATGTGCTCTGCTACCCTCTGGGGAATATTTGAACATTTGGGTGTTATAAGTTTCAAAGCTGTTTCAAGTTTCTTGCTTTCGAGTTCTGGGTTCAAACAAAGTCCATAGGGAATAAGCATCAAGAGGAACCCTATCTGGCCCATGGAGAGTATAAGCAGTTTGAATTTGTTCTCCCACCTTTGCCCAAGTTTCCAAGTTAACAGTTCCTTCCTCCAGGAACCAAGGACAAGTTTCCTCTATGAAAGCAAGAAATCTTTCCAGTTTCCGTTTAGACACCAAAAACTCCTCTAGCTTTTAACATAATTTTTAACATAGAAACAAAGAACTATCTACTACTATTTTGCCCCATGAGTTTTACTCTCAACTATACCCTCTCCACCCGCAATCATCCACAATGCCTGAACTCGCAAATACCTCCCGCGGGAGAACCTTCGGTCTTCGGGTGGCTGTACGCTGGAATCCGTCCACGTCCCTGTTCGGGCGCCACTCTTGCCGGAGCCTGCCGGCAAACGAACTGGTCGAGAACGCAATTACCAGAGTACCTGAGAAAAATAAGACTTAGACAGACTTAGAAAGACTTAGACAGACTTAGAAAGAAAAATGGGGTTGAGAGGGACAGAGTCAGCTTGCGTCCGACTCTGCCAACTTTATTGAAGAATACCACACCTATATATATGCTAACAGGAGTTACTAATAGATTAAAGGTTTGCATATGTGCAGAGCTACAGGCACAGATGTTTTAAATTCCTCCACTTAAGATCAATAAAGCATCACCCTAGCGCCCAACATGATTAACTAGATAGAAAACAGGCTTCAATCATGACGAGTTTATCAGCAACAGGTGAAAGCAACAGGTGAAAGATCGCTACAGCAATTTCCTTGAGGGAGGTGAGAAAGGCCAACCTGTGCTTTAATAAATCAGGGGTGGCGGGACAGAGAGGGACCTCTTGATCTCTCTCAGAGCCAAGAAGGAGCCTGAGCAGTCAGGCTGGCTCCCCGCACCAGACCACCTTACCTGCCTCCTGAGAAATCTATATGCAGGCCAAGAAACAACAGTTACAACCGGACATGGAACAACAGACTGGCTCCAAATTGGGAAAAGAGTATGTCAAGGCTGTATATTATCATCCTGCCTATTTAACTTACCTGCAGAGTTCATCATGCAAAATGTCAGGCTGGATGAAGCACAAGCTGGAGTCAAGATTGCCGGGAGAAATATCAATAGCCTCAGATTCGCAGATGACACCACCCTATGAAGAGGAACTAGAGAGCCTCTTGATGAAAGTGAAAGAAGAGGGTGAAAAAGTTGGCTTAAAACTCAACATTCAAAGAACTAAGATCAAGGCATCCTGTCCCATCACTTCATGGCAAATAGATAGAGAAACAGTCACAGACTTTATTTTCTTGGACCTCAAAATCACTGCAGATGGTGACTGAAGCCATGAAATTAAAAGACGCTTGCTCCTTGGAAGGTAAGCTATGACCAATCTAGACAGCATATTAAAAAGCATAGATATTATTTTGCCAACAAAGATTCATTTAATCAAAGCTATGGTTTTTCTGTAGTCATGTATGGATGTGAGAGTTGGAACATAACGAAAGCTGAGTGCCAAAGAATTGATGCTTTTGAATTGTGGCGTTAGAGAAAACTCTTGAGAGTCCCTTGAACTGCAAGGAGATAAAACCAATCAATCCTAAAGAAAGTCAGTCCTGAATATTCATTGGAAGGACTGTTGCTGAAGCTCTGATTCTTTGTCCATCTGATGCAAAGAACTGACTCATTGGGAAAGACCCTGATGCTGAGAAAGATTGAAAGCAGAAGGAGAAGGGGATGGCAGAGGATGAGATGGTTAAATGGCGTCACTGACTTGATGGACATGAGTTTAAGCAAGCTCCAAGAATTGGTGATGGACAGGGAGGCCTGCCATGCTTCAGTCCCTGGGGTCAAAAAGAGTTGTACATGACTGAGCAACAGAACTGAACTGACTCTTTTGATATTTTTTGCTAATGATTTATTGTTTACCTGGTATTTATTTTAGCCTATAGTAATGATTTTAGACAAAAAATAAATTGAAAACTTTTTTATTGGAATTCAAAATTGGTCATAAAGCAGTGGAGACAATTCACAAAATCAATGATGTGTTTCGCCTAGCAACTGTCAATGAACGTACAGTGTAGTGGTGGTTCAAAAAGTTTTGAAAAGGAGATGAGAGCCTTGAAAATGAGGAGTGCAGTGGCTAGCCATCAGAAGTTGACAATGATCAATTGAGAGCATCACTGAAGCTGATTCTCTTACAACTACACTAGAAGTTGCCCAAGAACTCAACATCAACCACTCTACAATATTTTGGTATTTGAAGCAAATTGGAAAGGTGAAAAATCTCATTAAATGGATGCCTCATGAGCTGACTGAAATTAAAAAAAAAAAATCATCATTTTGTAGTGCCATCTCCTCTTATTCTACAACAACAATGAACCACTTCTTGATCGGATTGTGACCTGTGACAAAAAGTGGATTTTATATGATCCACT
Organism: Odocoileus virginianus; assembly: GCF_023699985.2. Classification (NCBI taxonomy): domain Eukaryota; kingdom Metazoa; phylum Chordata; class Mammalia; order Artiodactyla; family Cervidae; genus Odocoileus; species Odocoileus virginianus. Next base: position 22,020,684 of record NC_069687.1, on the reverse strand, counting down.
TTGGATAATATGCGATCTACCAGTGATGGCCAGCTCAGTGGGTGAACTGAGAAGAAGCTTCAAAACGATTCCCAAAGGCAAACTTGCACCAAAAAGAGGTCATGGTCAGTGTTTGGTGGTCCGCTGCCGCTCTGATCCACTACGGCTTTGTGAATCCCAGCAAAACCATTACACTTGAGAAATATGCCCAGCAAATGACGAAATGCACCAAAAACTACAATGCCTGCAGCTGGCATTGGTGAACAGAAAGGACTCAATTCTTCTCCATGACAATGTCTGACTGCACATCGCACAACCAGTGCTTCAAAAGCTGAACAAATTGGACTACAAAGTTTTTCCTCATCTGCCATATTCACTTGGCCTCTTGCCAACCAACTCCCACTTACTTCTTCAAGCATAGCTACAAGTTTGACCATGGAAAATGCTTCCAAAAGGAGCAGGAGGCAGAAAAATCTTTCCAAGAGTTTTTTTGAGTCCTATAGCACAGTTTATGCTACAGGAATAAACAAACTCATTTCTCATTGATAAAAATGTGTTAATTGTAATAGTTCCTATTTTGATTGATACAGATGTTTTAACCTTAATATAATGATTTAAAATTCATGGTCTGAATCTACAATTACTTTTGCACCAACTGTATTTTGCACCAATACATTTATGTCTTTCTTCTTATAAATTTTATGTTTCTCACTATTTTATTTAATGTCATTAATCTGGTAATAGTTATTGTTTCTGATTACTTTTTTGATTTTTTGTCATTTTCCCTCGATGTGTTTCTGTTTTTGTTTTTTTCAAGTTCTTAACTAATGATATTCTGTAGACTATCATGTCAGCTCTCTTTAGTTTCTGTGATTATGTAATTTCTTCTCAAAATTTGTATTCTAAGGTTCATGAAATAAAGTTTTTATATGTTTATTTGCAAGACAATTTTTTATTTCCCCTATAATAGTTAAGAATAGTATCATGATTCTTCTTGGCTTTCATATGGGATAAGAATGGTTCCATAGGCCTTCTACTTGTACAATTATAGGGAAACTAGATTGTTCTCATTCTGTGTTCTCATTCTGCCTCTTGCTGTATTTCAGTCTTGTATTTTTTGCTTGGAGTTTCCACTTGAATGCTTGTTGTAGACAATCTGCATCTATCAATGCAATCACTTATTTTATTATCTATTCCAGGAAGAAAGAATGAGACAGTTGGAGGATTTATTCACTAAGCTGGGTAACTTTGGCCTTTCTTCCCTTTTTCCATTTTTCTACCTAAATTTTGCTAAATAACATCATCAGACTGACACTTTCTACCTCCATTTGGAAATATTTATTGCATAAGACATCCCTTGATGTTTTAGATTAATCTCTTGAATCAGAATATTTCATTAAGTTGAATTAGTTTAGTTTTAGGAGAATAATAGCCTTAGCTAATGATGGGGAAGTGGAACAAAAGTTGAATTTGGAGTTCTTGCAACTATGACATTGCATGTGTCATCAGTAGTGAAATACTGAGCTTTCCTGAGACCCTTTTGAGCATTTTCTTTCTGAGTCAGTGGTCTCTACATTTGTTATTGTTTTCCCTTTTTCTTTTGGGAAAATAATGTAATGGAGATAATACATTTTAGAAAATTATTTTCCTGACATTCTCCTAATTTCCTCTCAGAGAGAAAAAGAAAGTATGAATTTTTGGTAATACTTTTGGTTTCTGGTGGACTGCCATTTATTAATCTTGTAGAAAAAGCGCATTGTTTCTATTCTCTCAAAGGAAATATCAGCAAGGCGTTTTTCCCTGCCATTATTATTGTTTTATTTATTGTTATTCAATCACTTTTTTGTTATTATCTTTAAGAGAGATAATATTCTAATATTGAGGTGTTATCTAATCACCTCAATGCAGATTTCTGTAATAGTGAAAAAGTCATTCGTTGTCTGGATTTTGTTTTTTAATTTAATTATTCAAATTCATTTGACTTTGTATTTCTTTTTTTATATATAATTTCTAATTATATAAGCACTAGGGCAATTGCACTTGTGATGCCTCCTTGAGTATAATACGTTAATGATGGTGGTTTAGTTGCTAAGTCATGTCTGCCTCTTGCAACCCCATGGACTGTATAGCTTGCCAGGCTCCCCTGTCCATAGCATTCTCCAGGAAAGAATACTGGAGTGGGCTGCCATTTCCTTCTCCAATAATATGTTAGTGCTTTCCTTATATTTTATGTTATCCTTAATCACTATATACTGGCTCATTTATGTATATACTATATGTTATTATTATTATTATTTTATCTTCCCTGGTGGCTCAGATGGTAAAGCGTCTGCCTACAATGTGGGAGACCTGGGTTCAATCCCTGGGTCGGGAAGATCTCCTAGAGAAGGAAATGGCAACCCATTCCAGTATTCTTGCCTGGAAAATCCCATGGACGGAGAAGCCTGTTAGGCTATAGTCCATGGGGTCGCAAAGAGTCCGACATGACTAAGTAACTTCACTTTCACTTATATATTTTTAAAAATTCAGTTTTATTGGGATATAACTGACATCACATTGTGTAAATTTATGTTGTTCATGTTTATTTGATAAATTTATATGTTGCAAGATGATTACCCCCATAATTAGCTAATACCCCTTCTTGATACACATATCATAACTTTTAGCCTCTCAACCCTTTCCAAGTATGTGTTTCACTAGTATTAAGTAAATTCACATTGTTGGGCAACCTATTTCCAGAATTCTTGTCATCTATCAAAACTGAAACCCTGTACCCTTTAAACAGCAATTCCTGCACCCTTCTCCTCACAGCCTTGGCAACAACCATTATGCCAATTGTCTTATAATTAATTCTTTTTTTTTTTTTTTCATTTATTTTTATTAGTTGGAGGCTAATTACTTTACATCATTGCAGTGGTTTTTGTCATACATTGACATGAATTAGCCATGGATTTACATGTATTCCCCATCCCGGTCCCCCCTCCCACCTCCCTCTCCACCCGATCCCTCTGAGTCTTCCCAGTGCACCAGGCCCGAGCACTTGTCTCATGCACCCAACCTGGGCTGGTGATCTGTTTCACCCTAGATAATATACATGTTTTGATGCTGTTCTCTTGAAACATCCCACCCTCGCCTTCTCCCACAGAGTCCACAAGTCTGTTCTATACATCTGAGTCTCTTTTTCTGTTTTTCATATAGGGTTATCGTTACCATCTTTCTAAATTTCATATATATGTGTTAGTATACTGTAATGGTCTTTATCTTTCTGGCTTACTTGGCTCTGTATAATGGGCTCCAGTTTCATCCATCTCATTAGAACTGATTCAAATGAATTTCTTAAAGTCTATCTTATTGCTAAATATTTTGCAGACTTAACACTGTTTAACTTTTCTCCCCACCTCGCCCAAAAAAAAAGAGGTACCTTAGGGTAAGATTTTATCTAGTGTTTTCATTACCTTACTTCTCATGATAGAAACATATGTCTCAATATATAATTTTGGAATGAACGGCACCTTCCAAAAATGAAACTTATCCCAATTTATGTTTGATGATGAAAACTAAATGTTTGAAGAGCATTCAAGCAAAATGTTCTCAAAAGCTCTTGAGCTATGATTTCATTAAGTGCATATACTTCCAAAAAACTATCAAGTGCATGATATTCAATTATGTTCATCACTTAGTCGTATCCAACTCTTTGTGATACCATGAATTGTAACCTGCCAGACTCCTCTGTCCATGGAGTTCTCCAGGTAAGAATACTGGAATGGGTTGCCATTCCCTTCTCCATGGGATCTTCCCAACCCAGGGATCGAACCTGGGTCTCCTGTATCACAGGTAGATCCTTCACCTTCTGAGCCAAAATGTGACATTCATTTAGGTACATGAAAATGGAAAAGCTTATTTACCAATGAGCTTCTGTATTCTATACTTATATAACATAAAATACATCATCTCTAGGAGCATATATATTCTACCAAAATGCTATTTTATTGTATTGTCTGATTTATAAATCTTTTAATTCAGGGATCATTTTTAACATTTTGGGGGAATTACTTTGAAATTTTATCATTTGAAACTTACATTTTATGAAAAGTAAGGAAAACATACCAAACATTAAGAATATTCATTGCTCAGCAGTATTAAAATCAACTTTAGTTGTAATTAAAATTTTACAGTTATAGTTTTCTTTTAATCAGATATTAAATGCTAATCTTCTCATGTATTGTAATTTGCTGAAAATTTTTATACTTATCACTTGAGAATCTTATAAAAACTGTAATAATAAAATTGAAAATAATCATTCACAATTGGGAATGAGTATTAGATGAATAAATTGGGAATGAGACAAAGATGGGAATAAAGAGAAGTTGCTGTCCTTGAAGAATTGCCCTGAATTGATGTCTCCCACATGGTATTAATAGTATGTAATAAGGCTTTCTCCTAAAAATACTCTGTTGGTGATAATTTCTTAAATCTCATTCGTACAACAGAGATTTCTGGATGAACATAAAATGAGAAGAGATGCCAGCTATTTTTACAATCAGTTGGGAAAAGAACACAGGTTGAAACTTTTTCTAATAATTTCTACTAGCAATTATAGTTTCCTTAAAAGGTGTTTAACAATATCAGTATATTTTGGTTAGAGAAAAGCAGGTGGAAGGAAACTAAATGACAAATGATATAGAATTTTGCAGTTCTCAGTCTTGTTCATGTATTAGAATCACCTGTGTGTGTGTCTCTGTTTCCTCTCCATTTCGGTGTTTTCATATAAAGAAGAGTAAAATGACTTTGATCCCAAGAATAATTTTATCATTTTTATAAATGTTATATTTTCTTAATCTACAAAAAAATAGATGTAAAAGCTTATGTAAGTACACACAAAGGAGTATGGATATTTATCTCTAAAGACTTTGTTGATCCTATTGGGAAAATGAGATCTTCCTTTTCAGGCAGGTAGTTTCTTATTTGATATTTTAGCTCAATCAATTGTAATTAAATTTAGGCTAATTAAAATGGGAAATAAAAAACAGATGAATTGACAAGGTGAATCATTCCCTTAAGACTAAAAATAAATTTAAAATTAAAAGTAATTTTCTCAGGCGAAGAGAAAATTATCATCATTATAGGTCAATTACCTAAGGCATTATAGAGTAGTTTTATTGTAAGAAATAATGAACAGGGGGCCCCACATTATTAAGATTACAAAGGAAAATAGTTGGCCAAGAAATTAATTTTAGCTTTTTGTTCCTATAATTATGACTATCATACTTATTTATTAAACAATAACTGTAGAGATGTGCCTAAGGTATCAGAAAGTGCAGCAGAATTAGAGTTGGTATTGTATCATTGCAATTTAAGCCATAATTTTAATTTACAGATTTTATGTGTCTGTATTAGTCATTTTAGGCAAATATGAAACATATTTTTTATTTGTTTGTTTTTTTACACTGTCCTAAAAATTGAAAATGTAGGGTTCTGAGTTTCAGTTTTCTAACATGTTGAAAATAGCAGTGTGTGTGTGTGTGTGTGTGTGTGTGTGTGTGTGTACGCGTGCGTGTCCGTGCATGTGTGTGTTAGTCACTCGGTCATATCTGACTCTTTGCGACCGCGTGGACTATAGCCTGCCAGGCTCCTCTGTCTATAGAATTATTCAGGCAAACATACTGAAGTGGGTTGCCATTCCGTTCTCCAGGGGATACTAAAATAGCATACAGATTTATAAAGGAAAATTTAGTTTTAGATGGAGTGATAAAAATTTGTGGATTTTGTAAGTTATTGTTTTAGTACCTTATTTAACTATAGAGTTTTAAACTAAGCTTTTATTATAGCCATGTGTGTATTGACATTCTCTTCCATTAGTTTATCATATTATACCTAATGAATACAAGAGTTTCTGTTTTATTTGCTTAATGTCACACTTACCACTCTTATATCTGTTACTGAAGGAAGTAACTTCCCCCAAAAAAATGACTGAAGAATTTAGATTCATATAGTTCAGCACACAATCAGAACAGAAATGTGTTGACTAATTTTCTAGGCCAATAGCAATTATATTAACATTCCCCATTATATTTTAGGCATTACTTCTAGGTTTTGTGTTGTTTTAAACTTTTATCCATCAAATTTTGTCACATATGATTAATTAAGCTTTAATTTCCCTGCAAAATAATATTGGTGGGGCAGACACAGTATAATATAAGATTCTCATACCATAGGGATTTCCTTCCTTATACTAACTTACAAATAGTGTATTTTCTTTATATTTGATTTATACAAATGCTCTACTGGCCACAAAAATTGCTGAAGAGGAAATGTGAAGACCTTATATCCCTCATCCTTACTTTCTGAGATTAACCAAGTGCTGGAACGTGAAGTCAAGTGGGCCTTAGAAAGCATCACTACAAACAAAGCTAGTGGATGTGATGGAATTCCAGTTGAACTATTTCAAATCCTGAAAGATGATATTGTGAAAGTGCTGCACTCAATATGTCAGCAAATTTGGGAAACTCAGCAGTGGCCACAGGACTGGAAAAGGTTAGTTTTCATTCCAATCCCTAAGAAAGTCAATCCCAAAGAATGCTCACTACTGCACAATTGCACTCATCTCACAAGCTAGTAAGGTAATGTTCAAAATTCTCCAAGGAAGGCTTCAGCAATACATGAACTGTGCACTTCCAGATGTTCAAGCTGGTTTTAGAAAAGGCAGAGGAACCAGAGATCAAATTGACCAAATCTGCTGAATCATCAAAAAAACGAGAGTTCCAGAAAAACATCTATTTCTGCTTTATTGACTACACCAAAGCCTTTAACTGTGTGGATCACAATAAACTGGAAAATTCTGAAAGAGATGGGAATACCAGACCACCTGACCTGCCTCTTGAGAAATCTGTATGCAGGTCAGGAAGCAACAGTTAGAACTGGACATGAAACAACAGACTGGTTCCAAATAGGAAAAGGAGTACGTCAAGGCTGTATATTGTCACCCTGCTTATTTAACTTATATGTAGAGTACATCATGAGAAACGCTGGGCTGGGAAAAGCACAGGCTGGAATCAAGATTGCTGGGAGAAATATCAATAACATGCAGATGACACCACCCTTATGGCAGAAAGTGAAGAGGAATTAAAAAGCCTCTTGATGAAAATGAAAGAGGAGAGTGAAAATTTGGCTTAAAGCTCAACATTCAGAAAACTAAGAACATGGCATCTGGTCCCATCACCTCATGGGAAATAGATGGGGAGACAGTGGAAACAGTGTCAGACTTTATTTTTTGGAGCTCCAAAATCACTGCAGATAGTGACTGTAGCCAAGAAATTAATAGACGCTTACTCCTTGGAAGGAAAATTATGACCAACTTAGACAGCATATTAAAAAGCAGACATCACTTTGCCAACAAAGGTCCATCTGGTCAAGGCTGTGGTTTTTCCAGTGGTCATGTATGGATGTGAGAGTTGGACTGTGAAGAAAGCTGAGTGCCAAAAAATTGATGCTTTTGAACTGTGGTGTTGGAGAAGACTCTTGAGAGTCCGTTGGACTGCCAGGAGATCCAACCAGTCCATCCTAAAGGAGATCAGTCCTGGGTGTTCATTGGAAGGACTGATGCTGAAGCTGAAACTCCAGTACTTTGGCCACCTCATGTTAAGAGTTGACTCATTGGAAAAGACCCTGATGCTGGGAGGGATTGGGGGAAGGAGGAGAAGGGGGTGACAGAGGATGAGATGGCTGGATGGTATCACCGACTCGATGGGTTTGAGTTTGAGTAAACTCCGGGAGTTTTTGATGGACAGGGAGGTCCGGCGTGCTGCGATTCATGGGGTTGCAAAAGGTCGGACACGACTGAGCGACTGAACTGACTGAACTGAACTGCTAATTTTAATATATAAATAAGTAATATAGTTCCTATTAATTAGTGATTGTTTAAAACGTTAGTAATATATATGACCCATCATATGAAACTACAGACAATAGCATTTCATACAAAACTTTGTGAAATTTTGATTATCTGAGAATTTACCTCTTGTTTGAACAAGTAACATATTTATTTTCCTACCCAAATTGTATATAATTAATAAATTGATAAAATATAGCCTATATTAACAATAAATTTGTCCTAGGCACTTTACCTTACATATCTGTCACAATAGCTCAAAGGTACCAGTGCTCTTACTGACATTTTGAAACTAAGGAAACTGAAACTTATTTACATTGCACTATTAAAGGACATACATTAATAAGAGACTGACTTAGGATTTAAACCTAGAGATGTTTGATTCCTAAACTATAATTATAATCAACTCTATATCGCAGCTGTTTCTAGGTGTTATGATTTCCTAGAATTGCAGCCTTTTAAATTATTCTGGGTGAAACCATGAACTAAGATCTACCATTTTATTTTAATAAAAACCTTTGATTTTTTTCCAGACTTATTGAAGCATAAAACATTGTGCAAGTTTAAATTGTACAGTGTAATGATTTGACACACATATCTATTGTGAAATATTTATCCCAATAAGATTAATTAATTTGTCCTTTACCTCATGTAGTCACCATTTCATTTTTGTTGTTATGATAAAATTAAAGCTCTTCTCTCATAGTGACTTTCAAGTATACAATACAGTGTCATTAAATACAATCACCACATTTTACCTTAGATCCTTCAAACTTACTGATCTTATAACTGAAAGTTTGTAACCTTTGACTTGGTGTTTTAGTTTTGTAATAACTTTGTCATTTAATTTTGTTATTTTCCATCAACAGTATTTGAATTTTGCCACTTCTGAAATTAAAATCCTTAATGGAATATATGTGAGTGTGTGTGTGAGAGAGACAGAAACAGAGGCAGAGAATGTGTGTTTATGTGTGATTTTTTGTGCCCATCATCCATGCTCCTTTTTTGGTAAGCCTACAGTTTTTGGGAAATCACTCCTTCTCTACTCTTATATATGTGATCCAAGTGGAACTGAAGCTTTGTTCATTCTTGCTGCATTAGTGAATACATGGCCCAGTATTAATCAATCAGTTTATTCCATAATCTAGCAATAGTACTGGTTTTGAGGATAAGGGCTGGGAACTGTAACTAATACAGTGACACTCATTTCCATGATATTTTATAGTATTAGAGTGAAAGTAATCTCCTTTTTTATTTATTTTGTGATTGCAAGGTTTGTGGATATTTTAAGCTTGATTTGCAATGCCCTATAGATAGGGTCTAAGAGGGAATTAAAGTAGGATGCTGATATATTGAACCTCTGGGTCCAGATATAACTGAAGATAGCTTAATTTCATCTTAATATTTTCATATGTCAGTAATTTCCATTGTTTGCCTAATTCATAATCTAGTTTGTCAGGCAGTTTTATTCTGTTGCTGACATGTAATCTACTCTAGTTAGCTTAATCACATAGGAATTCCTTACACATTATTAGGTTTTAGAATTTACAGTATGAAAAAGGAAAAATCTTTGAATCTTCCAGGCAGGAAACGTGATTGTACTTTATCACTGTCCATCCTGTAACCTCACTGATGGCGGGAACTGTTCATTGGAAACCCCACTACATAACCATATGATGTTTCTGCTACTCGTAAAGAGATGGTCTCTTCCCAGAGGAATGTTATCTCACATTGCTCAATTCTGTCTTCACATCTACATGGAGCATCTACATGAGGAACACATCCTATGTGTCTCTTAGCTTTGAGAAAATATCGGAAATGTTTTCCTTTCCTCTCTTTCTAGGCTCTGTGGCACAACGAAACACTATAGAAAATACTGGAGTGGGTTCCGAGTCAAGCAATATCCAGTACTGACAAAATTAGCCACTGAAAGGATCCTAAAGCTGAAAGTGCGGTTTTGAATCATTCATCTCATAGTTTGACATCATCACCTCTCCAGCTTACCTTATCAGTTCAATGTGACCCTCTGAGAATGACTGTATTTCAAGTCCAGATAGTGCTGAGGATTTTAGCATTTAGAATGTTGTTATCCAATTTTCATAACTTATAAAATATTAGAGATCAAAAAGACTTTTTAATAATTCATCTGGGACCTCAGTTCATATAAGAAGAAATCAGCTAAAATACAATCCATCATCTTGCCTTAGAACATAGATTACTGGTGAAATCAGATTGTTTAAAAGAACTCTGGGGGAAACCATTCTAGATTCCTTCAATGCCCTTCTGCTGGTGTGCCAGAATAAAGGCCCCATAACAATCCACATTATCAGAGTGCAGTCTGCATTTTTCAACCCCACACAAATTCCCAAAGGAATAAAGAGTTTTGTGTCTCTAACGAATATTATAATAACATCAAAATTGCAGATTATAAACTATATGAGTTGCAAAACATATGATCTATTTCTTTTTTACACTAAAATTATAAAATCCAAATTTCTCATCATGATGTAAAATATAAACACTCAGAACAAATTGCCAGGCTTTGCCATGGTTAGAGGACAAACTGCTTTATCATGTAGTTCTGGTTGATGACAACCAATGAAGACATATTTGTCCTTCTAGTCCTTATGTATTGATAATTTGGTTCAGTACTCTCAGGGCAGATTATATTTGATATCTCTGTCTATGTCAATTCCCAATAATCCTTCCTTCAATATGTTTAAACCATGATAGAATTCTAAGTGTTACTAGATTTGTTCCTGGTTTAGAACCTTGTCCTTCATATTTTCTGTCTGTAATGTCCTGTGTCCAGGAGTCCAATTCAACCCACACATGAGTCCTTTTTGTTATTGAGATCTCCTTAGCTCAGATACCACCTCCACATCTAAACTTTCCCTGACCACCCAATATGACTTGAATTCCTGACTCCAAGAAATAGTTACCCAGCACTATTTAGTTTTTTGTTTGTTTGTTTTAATCACTCCCTGAAATTATACAATTAACAAATGTTTTACTAGGGTATTGCCTACTTCATTACTGGAATACAGTGTAATTAAAAGCAGGACCTCATCTTCTTCAACCCTGTGTTAGTACCCAAATTACACTAACATATTAATAGAATCATGGACAAATATTTATGGAATGGGTGATAGAATGATTTTACATACTAAAATGAGAACTTCCAGGACAATTTTTTGAAACATTTAAATTCATCTATTTTGATTTTTTTTAGAACTCAAAATTATTATTTCTTTAATGTAGGTCAGGGGCACATACCTGGGAAGGAAAACTGAAGGTCAGCCCTAGATAGTCCAAAATTACCTAAGTAAGTTATGAATATTAAGCAACAATGACTCAGGAAGTTTATGAACCTTGCATTTATATCCTCAATGATTATTCTCTTATTGAACAGAAATTTAAATTTTGAAATTTAATTACTTAGCCCTCCAAGTATCTGCCAGGTTGTAATTAGAAGCAAAAAAGGATGATTAGTGCATATATCCACTTTCAGGAGATTTTCCTATGAACTTATTTGCCTCCATTTATAGTACTTTAAAGAGATTAAATGTAATTTGATGCCAAGTCTACTATCCTACTCATTACATTTTTTTCAAGAATTTATAGAATACTGTCTAGTTTTGCCTTCATGCCATATATAGCAATATAGTTTTATGTCTCATTATAAAATATGATTCTCTCCCAAATAAGCATTACCTCATTGATTACATCTCTATCTTCTAAAATGTTACAAACACAACCAGTTCAAAATAATCCATGTTCATTCTTTGAATTTTCATAGCGACTAAGTATACATCTTAGTACTTGTTCCCTATTTCTTATCATATGTTTGTTGTAATTATCTACACAGCCAGACTTACCCATCATTATTGTAGTCAAGTTGTATTGACATTTTTTCCCCCAAAAAACTTGGCTTTTAGGATCCTAAAGACAAGAAATATTATGTTCAATATGACTTTTTGTCATTTGTATTTACATAAAGCATTATTTAGTTACCTATTCCAGCTATAAGAGAAGATATATATTCTATTAAAAAAGAGGAAATGTTACTCTTGTCTTTTCAAGAAATAAAACAAATGTTTCTGTAAAACCTTAACAGGTTTAGACTGGTAAGTATAGAAGAGATTGTCATATGTGAGTTCATTACAGTGTAATTATTTACAGAGTAGTCTCATAATAATAAATAGAAAAAAACATTTTCTACAGCCTTATTCATTTTTTAGTTCAATGATTCTGATAAAGTATGTATATATCTTTTATTTATATATATAAAACTTATAGAAAACATCAAATTATTTTTCATGACTGAAATAATATTATTCAAAATGCTTGGCATTTTAAGTGATAAAAATTAATATACTCCATCTTTTTATTAAAAAGGAATAGTAAATAAGCTCAAATTTAGCAAAATAAAATGTTTAACAAACTGGATGTTTCATGCTAGTGAATAGGTTATACTACTAAAAATAATGAAGATAATAAATTCTACGAACATTTATATAGACATTTCCTGGTGACTCAACTGGTAAAGAATCTTCCTACAATGCTAGAGACCTGGGTTTAATCCCTGGGTTGGGAAGATCCCCTATAGAAGGGAAGGGCTACCCACTCCAGTATTCTGGCTTGGAGAATTCCAAGGACTGTGTAGTCCATGGGGTTGCAAAGAGTCAGAGAGGACTGAGCGATTTTCACTTTCACGTTCACTTACAATTTTAACATGTCATTGTTTTTGTATGAGTTGTGCATTATAAGTTTATGTTTTATTATACAGCAACATCACAATATTGATCATCACATAGGAGTGTTGATTGTTTAATCCATTAAGAAAATCAAGATGAAATTCTTAGATAACTTTATTTTTATATTATTATTAAAATGCAGTTTTTCTTGTGGAAAAGATTTTATTTTAAAAATTATGAAATACTTTCTAGCAGTTAAAGAGAAGGCTGTTACTAAAAGAAATATTCTTTGTTGACTCTGCCCATGATTTTCTTTCTGTCAAATTAACAATAAAAGGCAAAATATTATGATATCCTTTCATGTTGAATTTGAAGCTATAATGGTGTTTAAATATGTAGTCATTTTGCTCTGTTACTTACAGTATGACAATTAAGCCACATAACAATATCATCTTAACATATATTGCCTGTATCACTAGACATTCATGATTGAATTTATTTTAAAATATTTCTTGTTAGACTCCACAGTTTAGATTTAGGTTCTGTGGTGGATGTTGAGATACAGTAATGAACATGACAGGAGAGCTGTTCTGGCAGCAGAGTAGGAAGACAGTCAAATAAGCAATTATATTAAAATGTAGTAAATATAATATTAAGATTCACAGAATACATATTACACAGAGGCTTACTGGGCAGATTAAAGATTTGGAAATACTGAGGATATGTAAAATGAAACTTAAACTTGTTTTACTAAACCAAAATTAGATTTGTTACACATTCTCAGAACCAGCTGGCTTTTGGAAATCACTTGGGTAGACTGTAAAAAACACTAATGCATGGGTTACCATTGTTAGCGTTCCTGTTTTATCACTATAGGTTAAGAACCCAACCATTGTATTGTTTTCTCCGGATGACCCTAGTGTGGAATTTTAATTTAGAAACAGTTACAGTGTGAATTATGTCTAGCTTCCCAAATTCATATGTTGAAACCCTACATTACCAGTATGACTATATTTGGAGATAGGACCATTTATGGAAGTGAGGTTAAATGATGTAGGTCATAAAGGTGGAACCCAAAACAATGGGACTGGTGTCCTTATAAGCAAGGAAAAGACATCAGAAATCTCTCTTTTTCTCTGTGTGCTTGAACATAGAAAAACATACCAGGGAAGCCCAATAAGAAGGTAGCCACCTGCAAGCTAAGGAGAGAGAACTCTACATAAACTAGCCCTGCCAGCATCTTGATCTTGGATTTCCAGCCTCCAGAATTATGAGAAAATAAATTGCTATTCTTTAAGGCATTTAGTTTGTGCTATTTTGTTATAGCAGCTCAAGTGGGCTATTATGGATTTTTCCTATGTCAAAGAAAGTAGTATGTACAAAATTTCATATCTGAGAAGCAACTCAAAATTTGTAAAAGCGTAGATTTAGGATGGATACCAGAGTCCATCTGATATTTTCATTTAGGAGATTGTCATCAGGAAAGAGATGATGGTGACCTTGATTTTAATAGTGGGAGTGTAAAACACGTTAAGGACTAATGATTAAATTTTTCTGGGTCTCTAGTGAAAAGTGAAGTGAAGTCGCTCAATCATTTCCAACTCTTTGCAACCCCATGGACCATATACAGCACATGGGATTCTCCAGGCCAGAATATTGGACTGGGTAACGTTTCCCTTTTCCAGGGGATCTTCCCAACCCAGGGATCAAACCCAGGTCTCTCACATTCAGGCAGATTCTTTTCCAGCTGAGCCACAAGGGAAGTCACTGTGTCTCTAAGTGCTTCACAAAGTACTTATGTTCATTGAGATAGGCATCAATTATTCCACATTTAAAATTTTTTCACATTATCTATCAAAACATTTTGTCATAGAGATATTTAATATATATGTGAGCCTTAATTGAAGTTTAAAAAATTAAACATTAATTATATATCTTACAGAACCTATCCTAGTGAAGTGATCTGGAAATTTTCCTGCTTTCATTGTAATGTTATAGAACACAAAAAGAAGACATATGACTTTGTTATTATGTTATTAAATAATTAAAAATCAGTTTTAAAAAGCTTTGTCTGGAATCAACCAGGAATGTATTAACACCTTGTATAATTAGCAAGATGCTTATCATTATCACCACATAAAGGATTTTTAAAAATTGATGTATGTTGAAGTAATAATAAATGGAAACTATTCAATATTGAATGAAAAATTGACCATATAAGACATATAAATATAAAATTTTTCTTTTGCATTGCTAAAATAAAAAGACAAGTACTCAATTTTATGCTAAAACTTAATGTTGCCATGTTCCCTTAACTTGGCAATCTCTACACCAGAAAAACCATGTAGAAGCATAGCTAGAAAATAAGTGGCATTTTATCTCTTAGTGAAAACAATATTACCTCTGTTACTGATGTGTAGACAGTAGTCACCTTCCTGTGAGAAGAAGAAATTAATACTTATTAATAACTTTCCTCAAAAATATAAGAATGAACTTTAAGTCCCAGATTTCTTATTCCACTCCTTGTGTGATCTTTCAAGGGTCAATTAGCATTGTGGTATGTTTTCCTTTTTAATTGTAAGATGCATAAAAGTATACCCACACCTCAGAATCATTATGAGGATGAAATGAAATAATTTGTGTGAAGTATTGCACTATAATGTAATATTTCAAATAATTCCTTAAACATACACACAGATGTTTTTGTAAGCAAAACTAGTATAAAAGAGAAACTAATGTGATTGTAATATGAGTGATAAAAAAATCATGAGAATACTAAATGTTAAACTTGATAGGAGGTTAGAATTTGAGCAGAGTGATTTTCAGTTCATCTTTTTTTTAGAATTCAGAATTTAACATTTTGATTCTTCACCACAGTGAGAAGAAATGAGCAAATGAAATCTCAGGGGAAACTCCTCTTTGATTCTCTGCTTTAGATCTTTGCTCTGTGTTTGGGATCTATATTGCATATTCTTTCTTTGATCTCTGCCTGAAAAGGCCACTGACAACAGATATAAACTCTGGTAGGAAAAGTCCTAGGTGGACACATGCAAGACAAAAGTTTAAAAGTGAGTGTAATAAGTATTTTTTGTAGATACAATAGAATTACAATCAATTCAATTAGCATATTTTAAAATAACTGACTGCCCAAGTATTAATAATGCGTCTACTTACATACCCATCCTCTCTCATACATAAGAATTATAACAGTTTCATAATTATATAAAAATGTTGCCTAAGTATTAGAAGTAAAATGTAAATAAAGAAAAAATCCTAATAAAGAATATTAGAAATACCCACGTTTTAAAAAGTCTTCAAATATATCGTAGAAAAAGTAAACAATCATTTAAAATGGGTCAAAATTACAGAGATGAACTCCATAGAAAATGGTGAAAATATCCAACTGATATATGAAAATCTTTTCTTTGCTCAGTTGTGTCTGACTCTTTGAGACTCCATGGACATTACCCATCAGGGATACATGAAAGAACAGTTGTTAAGTTACTAGTCATGGAAAAGCTTATCAAAAAAGTGAAAAATTATTGTCAGTGCATAGATTGTAAAATTAAACAGTGTAGCTATATCTAGTGCCTATTAAAGAAGAGTATATGGGAACTCTAATGCATTATTGATGGGAAGAGTAAATTGTTAAAGTCATTTGGAACAATGTATGGCAGTATAAAACTTTTTTAAAAAATTAAATGTGTATATTATCAGTTCAGTTCATTTCAGTCGCTCGGTCGTGTCCGACTCTTTGCCACCCCATGAATCGCAGCATGCCGGGCCTCCCTGTCCATCAAAAACTCCCGGAGTTTACTCAAACTCAAAACCATCGAGTCAGTGATGCCATCCAGCCATCTCATCCTCTGTCACCCCCTTCTCCTCCTGCTCCCAATCCCTCCCAGCATCAGGGTCTTTTCCAGCGAGTCAACTCTTCACATGAGGTGGCCAAAGTACTGGAGTTTCAGCCTCAGCATCAGTCCTTCCAATGAACACCCAGGACTGATCTCCTTTAGGGAGGACTGGTTGGATCTCCTTGCAGTCCAAGGGACTCTCAAGAGTTTTCTCCAACACCACAGTTCAAAAGCATCAATTTTTCGGCGCTCAGCTTTCTTCACAGTCCAACTCTCACATCCATACATGACCACTGGAAAAACCATAGCCTTGACCAGACGGACCTTTGTTGGCAAAGTAATGTCTCTGCTTTTTAATATGCTATCTAGGTTGGTCATAACTTTCCTTCCAAGGAGTAAGCATCTTTTAATTTCATGGCTGTAGTCACCATCCATAGTGATTTTGGAGCCCAAAAAAATAAAGTCTGACACTGTTTCCACTGTCTCCCCATCTATTTCCCATGAGGTGATGTGACGTTCAAGTAATATCACTTTTGGGGAGTTATATTGCAGAAATAAAGCCTACTATATATAACCTTCAGGCTTCCCTTGTGACTGAACTGGTAAAGAATCTGCCTGCAATGTGGGAGACCTGGATTTGATCCCTGGGTTGGGACATTTCTTTATAATAAACACACAAATGCATACACACACTTCATGTTTAGTATTGATAAAACAAAAACTAGAATTGTTATATTTAGGAACATTACTGAAACTTCTCATATAACCATATGATGAATTGAAATCAGTAAGATATGAACTAAATCAAATATTTAAAAATAAATTACCACAGACTTCCTCTTTTCAGTCACTGTTTTAGGTCTTGATGATACAATGATAATTAAAACTGTTGAACTAAAAGACTGTATAATTCCTAGCTAATATGAAAGCATGATATCTGATAGACAAAAACATAAAGAGTTTATACCCACTCACAGGCTCATCACCAATGATGTCCATAAGTTACTCATGAGAAATGCTGGAGGTTGTTAATACACTGGAGAAATCCCCTTCCATAATGCAATTGTGGAGCAGGGAGGCAGCTGCTACTATAGTAAAAGAGTGAACACTCACCCAGATGATTTTATTCCAAGGAGCAAAAGCCAAACTGGCAGGACAAGGGTAAGCAAATTTGTTACACCAAAAGAACAGAAAAGAATGTCAAAGCTGAAGAAAGGGAAAAGAAAAAGTCCTTTACCCCTGGGGAGGGATATAAATCATCTTCAGCATGTCATCAGAGGACTCAGTGTAGGGAAGTGACCAGTTGTGTTAGTCACTCAGTCATGTCCAACTCTTTGTGACCCCATGAGCTGTAGCCTGTCTGGCTCCTCTGTCCATGGGACTTCCCACTCAAGAATATTGTAGTGGGTTGCCATTCCCTTCACTAGGGGACTGAACCCAGGTTTCCTGCATTGCAGGTGGATTCTTTACCATCTGAGTCACCAGGGAAATGATAGATTCCCTGAGAAGACCCCACATCTGTGACTCAGTGACCTAAGACCCTGAGACTGGAACAGGACACCAAAAAAAAAAAAAAAAAAACTCCCCTGCTCACTGCCCAAGCCCCAGACCAGGTTAGCTCTCCTTGGTAACAAGCAGCAGTCTACAGGGGAGAAAAGAACAAGTGGAGACACAGACACACAGCAAAGACTTAAAGCTGAGGACAGAAATGAACATGAAAAAGAATTTCTAGAAAACCAAATCTTACGTTAAGCACACTGTGACAATAGAGGAATTTGAAAGCAATGATGAAGGAAGGCAATGACAATATCCAAAACCGGTTCCACTTCAGGCTAGTAAAATAACTAAAATTAAACTCTTAACACCCTTAGCAGAACAACATGCATGACTACATGAGGAATTTCAACAGAGAGA
This sequence comes from Odocoileus virginianus, assembly GCF_023699985.2. Taxonomy (NCBI): domain Eukaryota; kingdom Metazoa; phylum Chordata; class Mammalia; order Artiodactyla; family Cervidae; genus Odocoileus; species Odocoileus virginianus. The sequence goes on along the minus strand of NC_069687.1, from coordinate 22,002,352 downwards.
CAGAAAGAAGAGAGAAATGGAAAGGTGAAATGTAAAAATTATTGTAACAGAAGTGAAGAATGCCTTCACAAAACTTAGCAGTAAACAACACAGCTGAGGAAAGAATCTATGAACATGAACTTCGATTGGTGGAAATTACCCAAAGTAAATCAAACAAAAAAGAAGAGAGCATAAGGAAACAAACCAAACAACAGAAGAAAACAATCAGACCGGAGCACCCAAGATCTAGCACACAATATCAAATGGCCTAATATGTATGCAATTGGAATCCCAGAAGATGAAGAGAGACACAAAACAGCAAAATATGTTTGAAAACTTGATGAATGAACATTTCCAACAAATAATGAAAGGCATCAAAAAAACACAGATCCAAGAAGTTCAGAGAAGAGCAAACAAAACAAATGCCAAAAAAAAAAAAGAAAGAAAGAAAGAAGGAAAATAGTAAATTCACTTTATAATATAGTAGGGGAAACTACAAAGAAAATAAAAGCAAAACAGAAAATTACAGGTAGAGAAAAATGGAGAAACAGGACACAAAGAACAAATGGAAGAAATACAAAATTAAAAAGAAAGATCTTTATCGAATCACAATAATTATATCAAAAATAACTTATCTAAAAATACCAGATTATTTAGACACATTATACCAAAATTATGAAAACCAAAGATAAGAGAGAAGTTTAAAGGAAGCAAAAGAACATGTCACATACAGAACAATGATAAGAAAATAAGCAGATTTCTCATCAGAAAATACATAGATTTGAAGATAATAAATCAATAGTTTCAAAGGATTAAAAGAATAAAAACTAAGCAGAAATAATATATGTCAACCTGGAATTTCATACCACCAAAATTATTTTTCAAAATTGCAGGGTATAAAAATTTTTTCAAAATTAAAAAAAGGCTCTCTCACAAACACACAGAAAAAAAATACTATTAAGCTGAACTGTAGGAAACACTGAATGAAATTCTACATATAAAAGAATTATGATATCTTTCAAAAACGTGTATTGGTTGATATAACAAAATAATGCTCTTTGTTAAAAGTTAAAATTAACTTTGAAATATTTTTCTTTCATTTTTACTTCAGTTATATTAAAATACATTCAAAAAGGAAAAGTGTATAAGTATATTATTGTTTTAGAGCATGCTTGTAAATAAAAGGCATGGGAACAGTAGAACAAAAAAAAGAGAAAAAATATTTTGGAATTATACAGTTATAAATTTCCTACACTATAAATGAAGCAGTAGAGTTACTTAAAAATAGGTTGTGATTAATTAAATATAAGTATATATTGAAAGTCCTAGAGCAATCACTAACAAAATTACAAAAAGGGGGTTAAATTGTAAGCCAGTAGTACAGAGAAAATGAAAAAATGAAAAACTCAACTATTCAGAAAAGGAAAAAGGTAGAGAAATACAGAAACAGAGTACAAAGACAAACAGAAGAAATAAAAAAATAAGAGGAGAAGAGATTTTAATCAAATGACAATCTTGACATCAAAAGCAACCTTGATAATAGTACTAAATAAAGGAAAGAGATTTTTAGATTAAAGAAAACAAATCCAATTATACATCTACAATATTAGCATTTCAAATGTAAAAATATATAGAAGTTAGCAATATATATCATGCAAGCATAAATCCAAAGAAAATTAGAGTGACTATGTTAACATAAGATAAGCAGACACCAAATCAAGAACTATTACTTGATATAAACAGATATCATATAATACAGAAAAGTCAATTTAAAAAATATTTCATACATATAAAATTATTCACCCAAGCATAGGTCTTCAAAACAAAATACACATGAATCAGCAAACAGTGCAGATAATATTAATATATTTGAAATGTGTGGGTAAGGAATATTAGGTGTATCCCAAATCTTCATCTTTATTTCAAATATAGAGATTTAAAAACCCATTGGTATTTTGAATCCCAAAGAAAGGCAATGCCAAACAATGCTCAGATTACCACACAATTACATTCACCTCCCACGCTAGCAGAGTAAAGCTCAAAATTCTCCAAGCCAGGCCTCAACAGTACATGAACCGTGAACTTCCAGATGTGCAAGCTGGTTTTAGAAAAGACAGGGGAACCAGAGATAGAATGGCAACATCCGTTGTATCATTGAAAACACAAGAGGGTTCCAGAAAACATCTACTTCTGCTTTATTGGCTATTCCAAAGCCTTTGTGTGGATCACAACAAACTGGAAGATTCTTAAAGAGATGGGAATACCAGACCACCTGACCTGCCTTCTGAGAAATCTGTATGCAGGTCAGGAAGCAACAGTTAGAACTGGATATGAAAAAACAGATTGCTTCCAAATAGGGAAAGGAGTGCATCAAGATTGTATGTTGTCACCCTGCTTATTTAACTCATATCTGAGTATATCATGCAAAATGCTGGGCAGGATGAATCCCAAGCTGGAATCAAGATTGCCAAGAGAAATATCAATAACCTCAGATATGCAGATGACACCACCCTTAAGGCAGAAAGTAAAGAGGAACTAAAGAGCCTCTTAATGAAAGTGAAAGAAGAGAGTGAAAAAGTTGGCTTAAAGCTCAGCATTCAGAAAACTAAGATCATGGCATCTAGTCCCATTGCTTCATGGCAAATAGATGGGGAAACAGTGGAAACAGTGACAGACTTCCTTTTTGGCTTCAAAATCACTGCAGATGGTAACTGCAGCCATGAAATTAAAGGACGCTTGCTCCTTGGAAGAAACATTTTGACCAACCTAGATAGCATATTAAAAAGCAGAGACATTACTTTGCCGACAAAGGTCCCTTTAGTAAAAGCTATATTTTTTCCAGTAGAGATGTGGATGTGAGAGTTGGACTATAAAGAAAGCTGAGCACCAAAGAATTGATGCTTTTGAATTGTGGTGTTACAGAAGACTCTTGAGTTTCTTGGACTGCAAGGAGATCCAATCAGTCCATCCTAAAGGAAATCAGTCCTGAATATTCATTGGAAGGACTGATGCTGAGGCTCCAATACTTTGGCCACCTGATGCAAAGAAATGACTCATTTGAAAAGACTTGGATGCTGGGAAAGATTGAAGGCAGGAGGAGAAGGGGATGAATGAGGATGAGATGGGTGCATGGCATCACTGACCCAAGGGACATGAGTTTGAGTAAACTCCGGGAGTTGGTGATGGACAGGGGGGCCTGGCCTGCTGCAATCTATGTAGTTGCAGTGTCAGACAAGACTGAGCGACTGAACTGAACTGTTATTTTGAATACACCTATGAAGACAATGAAATTAGATATGTTTTTGAGAAGCTTAAGATATGACTCATACCGCAAAAACAAAGTACATAGTTTTAAAAATTATAGAGGACACAATACAACTACCTGTTGCTACATAGAAATATAGTTATGCAGATAGGTGCTTATGGGCATGGTGAGAATATTTAGAAGAATATTTAATGTGTGTTTATTTTTATTTATTGTTACATGTATTTTTCAACAATATACAACAGAAAAAAGCAAGATGATGATGTTATGAATGAGAGTATTAAAGACATAAATATATGGTTATATAGAATTTTAATTTCCAAATAATTCTGAAAAAAGCTACAATTTGAATCACTGACGTATCTGGTAGCAAAATTAAAGTGTTATAACAAGATACTGCCATGATTTTTAATCATTATTTTATTTTTAATAATATGTATTTCTATTACAAACATGATAAATATTAATATAATTACCCTATAGAAGACTTTTAAGTAAAGAGCAAAATGGCTGTCTGAGGAGGTCTTACAAATAGCTGTGAAAAGAAGGGAAGCAAAAAGCAAAGGAGAAAAGGAAAGATATTCCCATTTGAATGCAGAGTCCAAATAATAGCAAGAAGAGATAAGAAAGCCTTCCTCAGCGATCAATGCAAAGAAATAGAGGAAAACAATAAAATGGGAAAGATGAGAGATATCTTCAAGAAAAGTAGAGATACCAAGGGAACATTTCATGCAAAGAAGGGCTCAATAAAAGACAGAAATTGTAGGGACCTAATAGAAGCAGAAGATATTAAGACGAGGTGGTAAGAATACACAGAAGAACTATACAAAAAAGATCTTCACGACCCAGATAATCATGATGGCGTGATCACTCACCTAGAGCCAGACATCCTGGAATGTGAAAGTCAATTGGGTCTTAGGAAGCATCACTACGAATAAAGCTAGTGGAGGCAATGGGATTACAGTTGAGCTCTTTCAAATCCTGAAAGATGATGCTATGAAAGTGCTGCACTCATTATGCCAGCAAATCTGGAAAACTCAACAGTGTCCATGGGACTGTAAAAGTCAGTTTTCATTCCAATCCCAAAGAAAGGCAGTGCCAAAGAATGTTCAAATTTCTGCACAATTGCACTCATCTCACATGCTAGTAAGGTAATGCTCAAAATTCTCCAAGCCAGGCTTCAGCAATACATGAACCATGCACTTCCAGATGTTCAAGCTGGTTTTAGAAAAGGCAGAGGAACCAGAGATCAAATTTCTAACATCTGCTGGATCATTGAAGAAGCAAGACAGTTCCAGATAAACATCTATTTCTGGTTTATTGACTATGCCAAAGCCTTTGACTGTGTGGATCACAACAAACTGTGGAAAATTCTGAAAGAGATGGGAATACCAGACCACTTGGCCTGCCTCCTGAGAAATATGTATGCAGATCAGGAAGCAACAGTTAGAACTGGACATGGAACAACAGAGACTGGTTCCAATTAGGAAAAGGTGTATGTCAAGGCTGTATATTGTCACCCTACTAATTTAACTTATATTCAAAGTACATCGTGAGAAACGCTGGACTGAAGGAAGCACAAGCTGGAATCAAGATTGCCAGAAGAAATATAAATAACCTTAGATTTGCAGATGACACCACCCTTATGGCAGAAAGTGAAAAAGAACTAAAGAGCCTCTTGATGAAAGTGAAAGAGGAGAGTGAAAATGTTGGCTTAAAGCTCAACATTCAGAGAACTAAGATCATGTGTTAGTATACTGTAATGGTCTTTATCTTTCTGGCTTACTTCGCTCTGTATAATGGGCTCCAGTTTCATCCATCTCATTAGAACTGATTCAAATGAATTCTTTTTAATGGCTGAGTAATATTCCATGGTGTATAACGATAACCCTATATGCAAAACAGAAAAAGAGACTCAGATGTATAGAACAGACTTGTGGACTCTGGGAGAAGGCGAGGGTGGGATGTTTCAAGAGAACAGCATTGAAACATGTATATTATCTAGGGTGAAACAGATCACCAGCCCAGGTTGGGTGCATGAGACAAGTGCTCGGGCCTGGTGCACTGGGAAGACCCAGAGGGATTGGGTGGAGAGGGAGGTGGGAGGGGGGACCGGGATGGGGAATACATGTAAATCCATGGCTAATTCATTTCAATGTATGACAAAAACTACTCTAATGATGTAAAGTAATTAGCCTCCAACTAATAAAAATAAATGGAAAAAAAAATAAAATAAATTAAACAAAAAGAACTAAGATCATGGCATCCGGTCCCATCACTTCATGGCAAATAGATGGGGAGACAGTGGAAACAGTGGCTGACTTTATTTTTCTGGGCTCCAAAATCACTGCAGATGGTGATTGCAGCCATGAAATTAAAAGACGCTTACTCTTTGGAAGGAAAGTTATGACCAGCCTAGACAGCATATTAAAAGGCAGAGACACTACTTTGCCAACAAAGGTTCGTCTAGTCAAGGCTATGGTTTTTCCAGTGGTCATAATGGATGTGAGAGTTGGACTGTGAAGAAAGCGAGCACTGAATAATTGATGCTTTTTTTTTTTTTCAGGGCTTCTTTTTTTTTTTTTTAATTTTTTTAATTTTTTTTAAATTTTTATTAGTTGGAGGCTAATTACTTTACATCATTACAGTAGTTTTTGTTATACATTGAAATGAATTAGCCATGGATTTACATGTATTCCCCATCCCAGTCCCCCCTCCCACCTCCCTCTCCACCCGATCCCTCTGGGTCGTCCCAGTGCACCAGGCCCGAGCACTTGTCTCATGTACCCAACCTGAGCTGGTTATCTGTTTCACCCTAGATAATATACATATTTCAATGCTGTTCTTTTGAAACATCCCACCCTCGCCTTCTCCCAGAGTCCACAAGTCTGTTCTATATATCTGAGTCTCTTTTTCTGTTTTGCATATAGGGTTATCGTTATCATCTTTCTAAAGTCCATATATATGTGTTAGTATACTGTAATGGTCTTTATCTTTCTGGCTTACTTCGCTCTGTATAACAGGCTCCAGTTTCATCCATCTCATTGGAACTGATTCAAATGAATTCTTTTTAATGGCTGAGTAATATTCCATGGTGTATATGTACCACAGCTTCCTCATCCATTCGTCTGCTGATGGGCATCTGGGTTGCTTCCATGTCCTGGCTATTATAAACAGTGCTGCGATGAACATTGGGGTGCACATGTCTCTTTCAGATCTGGTTTCCTTGGTGTGTATGCCCAGAAGTGGGATTGCTGGGTCATATGGCAGTTCTATTTCCAGCTTTTTAAGAAATCTCCACACTGTTTTCCATAGTGGCTGTACTAATTTGCATTCCCACCAACAGTGTAAGAGGGTTCCCTTTTCTCCACACCCTCTCCAGCATTGATTGCTTGTAGACTTTTGGATAGCAGCCATCCTGACTGGCGTATAATGGTACCTCATTGTGGTTTTGATTTGCATTTCTCTGATAATGAGTGATGTTGAGCATCTTTTCATGTGTTTGTTAGCCATCTGTATGTCTTCCTTGGAGAAATGTCTGTTGAGTTCTTTGGCCCAAATACTTAGGAGTATATCTACCTAAAGAAACAAAAGACCTATACATAGAAAACTATAAAACACTGATGAAAGAAATCAAAGAGGACACAAGCAGATGGAGAAATATACCGTGTTCATGGATTGGAAGAATCAATATTGTCAAAATGGCTATACTACCCAAAGTAATCTATAGATTCAATGCAATCCCTATCAAACTACCAACAGTATTTTTCACAGAACTAGAACAAATAATTTCACAATTTGTATGGAAATACAAAAAACCTCGAATAGCCAAAGTAATCCTGAGAAAGAAGAATGGAACTGGAGGAATCAATCTGCCTGACTTCAGACTATACTACAAAGCCACAGTCATCAAGACAGTATGGTACTGGCACAAAGACAGAAATATAGATCAATGGAACAGAATAGAAAGCCCAGAGATAAATCCACGAACCTATGGTCACCTTATCTTCGACAAAGGAGGCAAGGATATACAATGGAAAAAAGATAACCTCTTTAACGAGTGGTGCTGGGAAAACTGGTCAACCACCTGTAAAAGAATGAAACTAGAACACTTTCTAACACCATACACAAAAATAAACTCAAAATGGATTAAAGATCTAAATGTAAGACCAGAAACTATCAAACTCCTAGAGGAGAACATAGGCAAAACACTCTCCGACATAAATCACAGCAGGATCCTCTATGACCCACATCCCAGAATATTGGAAATAAAAGCAAAAATAAACAAATGGGACCTAATGAAACTTAAAAGCTTTTGCACAACAAAGGAAACTATAAGCAAGGTGAAAAGACAGCCCTCAGATTGGGAGAAAATAATAGCAAACGAAGCAACAGACAAAGGATTAATCTCAAAAATATACAAGCAACTCCTGCAGCTCAACTCCAGAAAAATAAATGACCTAATTGATGCTTTTGAACTGTGGTGTTGCAGAAGACTCTTGAGAGTACCTTGGACTGCAAGGAGATCCAACCAGTCCATCCTAAAGGAGATCAGTCCTGGGTATTCATTGGAAGGACTGATGTTGAAGCTGAAACTCCAATACTTTGGCTGCCTCATGCAAAGAGCTGACTCATTGGAAAAGACCCTGATGCTGGGAGGGATTGGGGGCAGGAGGAGAAGGGGATGACAGAGGATGACATGGCTGGATGGCATCACTGACTCAGTGGAGATGGGTTTGGGTGGACTCCAGGAGTTGGTGATGGACAGGGAGGCCTCTTGTGCAGTGGTTCATGGGGTGGCAAAGAGTCAGACAGGACTGAACAACTGAACTGACTGAGTATATGCATAATAAATAAAATAGGCAAAAGAAAATTGAGCCAAATATAATAGCCAAAATAATTTCTCATAAAATTTTAAAATGTACTCATGGAGTAGAGATGCTCTAAGTGTAATTTTTTTTTATGATTATCTATATGTGATGGGATTAAGGTGCATTGTTCTTAATTTTTTTCTATAGAATTTTTTACTAAAGGATTTCATCATTCTTTCTTTCTTTGAACATAAAGAAGCTATGTCTAAATATCTCTTACGGATAATCATTGATGTAGTTATCTTTTCTCATACCAAGTATTGGAAAAAATAAATTTCCATGTATATCATATATAAATTATGTAATTTTTATTATGCTGTAGATAAAAGGCCCTTGAATTATAATTGGTTAACACTTTCATGCACTGGGGAAGGAAACGGCAACCCACTCCAGTGTTCTTGCCTGGAGAATCCCAGGGACGGTGGAGCCTGGTGGGCTGCCATCTATGGGGTTGCACAGAGTCAGACACAGCTGAAGTAACTTAGCAGCAGCAACAGCAGCAACACTTAAATGGAAATGAATTCTCTAAAGTCCATACCAGACAGTCATGACTATTTTTTTATTTCCTGGTGATATAGAGGGTGTTTGTCTCCTGACAAAACCAACACCTAATTGGAATCATTGAGCTAGGGAAAGAGCACAGAACATTACTGTTCTTATCCTTAGGTGTCTCAGTTGAACTGGAAGGAGAAAGAGTTTTAATCAGTAATTAAAAACTATATTCTTGAAGTGGAGCTTCCCTTGTAGTTCAGTTGGTAAAGAATCCACCTCCAATGCAGGAGACCAGAGTTTGATTCTTGGTTCGGGAATATTCCCTGAAGAAGGAAATGACAACCCACTCCATTATTCTTGTCTGGGAAATCCCATGGACAGAGGAGCCTGGTGGGCTAGAGTCCAAGAGGTCACAAGAGTAGGACATGACAGAGCGACTAAACCACCACTACCACCATTTTTTCAATTCAATTCAGTTCAGTTGCTCAGTCATATCTGACTCTTTGCCACCCCATGGACTGCAGCACACCAGGCTTCCCTGTCCATCACCAGCTCCCAGAGCTTGCTCAGACTCATGTCCATTGAGTCAGTGATGTCATCCAACCATCTCATCCTCTGTCACCCCCTTTTCCTCCTGCTTTCAATCTTTCTCAGCATCAGGGTCTTTTCCAATGAGTCAGTTCTTCTCATTAGGTAGCCGAAGTATTGGAGCGTCAGCTTCAGCATTAGTCTTTCCAATGAATATTCAGCACTGATTTCCTTTAGGATTGACTGGTTGGATATCCTTGCAGCCCAAGGGATTTTCAAGAGTCTTCTCCAACACCACAGTTCAAAAGCATCAGTTCTTTTGGTGCTCAGCTTTCTTTATAGTCCGACCCTCACATCCGTACGTGACTACTGGAAAAAACATAACTTTGACTAGAGGGACCCTTGTCACCAAAGTAATGTCTCTGCTTTTTAATGTGCTGTCTAGGTTTGTCATAGCTTTTCTTCCAAGGAGGAAACATCTTTTAATTTCTTGGCTGCAGTCACCACCTGCAGTCATTTTGGAGCTCAAGAAAATAAAGTCTCTCACTGTTTCCATTGTTTCTCCATCTATTTGCCATGAAGTGATGGCACAAGATGCCATGTTCTTAGTTTTTTTAATGTTAAGTTTTAAGCCAACTTTTTCAGTCTCTTCTTTCACTTTCATCAAGAAGCTCTTTAGTTCCTCTTCACTTTCTTCCATAAAGGTAGTGTCATCTGCATATCTGAGGTTATTGATATTTCTCCCAGCAAACTTGATTCCAGCTTGTGCTTCATCCAGTTTGGCATTTCACATGATATATTCTGCATATAAGTTAAATAAACTGGGTAACAATATATAACCTTAACATACTCCTTCCCCAATTTGGAACCAGTTCATAGTTCCGAGTCCGGTTCTAACTGTTACTTCCTGAATTGCATGCAGATTTCTCAGGAGGCAGGTAAGGTGGTCTGGTATTCCCATCTCTTGAAGAGTTTTCCACAGCTTGTGGTGATCCACACAGTCAAAGGTTTTGGTGTAGTCAGTGAAGCAGAAGTAGATGTTTTTCTGAAACTCTCTTCCTTTTTCTGTGATCCAACAGATGTTGGCAATTTGATCTCTGCCTTCTCTAAATTCAGCCTGAACATCTGTAAGTTCTTTAAACAAATGTAAATGAAAGGAAAATGTTTATGACATCTTGTTGATTTATGTACTCAAATTCAAAATTTTACATTTATATACATTGAGCAATTATTGTGAAATATATAAAAACCAAATTAGAAAAAGCCCAAATTCCAACAGAAATTGTTAAAAGCCTTGAACAAATGTTTCATAGAACAGGAACCACGCATGTTCAAAAAACATATGAGCAAATATTTAGTTTTAATAGTAATAGATACATGTACATTTAAATTAGAAGTACATGTAAAATGCATTGATATGAAGAGTTGTATTGTTCTCAATGGCATATAGGTAAAAAGCTTGTCTATAGGAGAGGGAAAGTAGTGAATGGTGGTATATACATACTGACAATGTCCAAATATGGTTGGCCCTTGAATAACATGGTTAGGAACACACAAACCATTTTAAATGCAGATTTTTCAATAGTATTTAAATACTATAGTATTGCACTGTCTGCAGTTGGTTGAAATACAGAGTTCACATAAAGAGAAAATACCCAATATAAGGCATTTCAACAAATCTTTAATAAAGACAGAGTAATTTACCATTTATTGCTATCTAATCTTACAGAACATGGAGCTGCATTCCTGTACTTTTGTTGTTGTGTTTCCTATTACCAAAACAATCTAAAGTACTCAAAGGATGAGTGCTCTGTGTTAAGTGAAATGATTGGGTATAAGTGTCAGGTAAATCATATGAAACCAGATCAGCTCTGAACCAGCTCTTGTTGCCTTCTTATTTGGTTATTCTTAAAGTCCTGGCATATGCAATTGTTTTGACAATTGCCAATCTCACTTGCCTACTCTGTTTTGTTGGTTTTTTTTTTTCCCCTCCTAAGACACAAGCTTGCAGAGAACTGTCTCAGCATAGGTATCAACTAGTGAATGAAAAATTACCCATGCGGCACTGTTGGGACTTTATTGACTTAATACTGTATGCATATTTCTAAACATATTACAAGAGAAAAGTAGATAATATATGGTATATTAGTGTCATGCAAGCATCAGAGAAGAATCCTGAAAAAGCAGAAAATATTTTGAAAGTGATGCTAGAAATTTGCATAAAGATGACTAGCTTCTACAGAAATCAACCACATATCCCCTGAACAAAGAGTCTGGGACTATAGAGTGCATTTTTAAATTAATTTATCTTCTAAATGCTCAAAAGATGAGCCAGAACAGGAAGAGTCATACTGTAGTCTGACTTTGTGAGGCATGTACTGCTTAGTCAGATTATTCTTTTATTCCTGAAGCACAGGAGGAAGTGGGAAGAAAAAATCACTAGCAAGTGGGCGTGTTAAATAAAATAAGAAACAAGGCATGCTTGTTCTTCTTCTGCTCTGCTTCTGTTCATGCCTCAGTAAAACTCCACAGAGTTAATGTTAGGTTCTTTCCAATAAGAATAGAAAATGTTTCTACCATGCAGAGGATGGTGAAAAGGACTAAAAGATTTTCCTATAATAATTTCCAGACTGAAAAGAGAAAGCTCAATTGGAAATTCTATTATTTTTACCATAAACCTATGAGAAAAAGAAATGTAGTATTCTGCTTCATAATTATATAATCATCTGCTCTAAGAGGCTAGGTGTTAAGAGTGCTTAATTTGAATAGGCTGTGGCTCAGAGAGTTTAGGGAAGACTGGGATAAGCTAACCTGCTGGTAATGCAGTTGGTGTCTGAAGTCTTTCAGTTGACTGGTTTGGAGGCTTAGGAAATAGATAGCTTATGATGTATGAGTTTGCTTTCACAAAGTGCTAAGGATATATTTTCAGCAGAGCATACTAGGAGCCATTGAGTTGGCAGTTATTCAATGAAAATAATTTCTTGACTGTGTCCAGAATCTTATAGGAAACTAGTGGAAGCAAGGAAGCAATGCTGCCAGATTTTGGGAAGCATTTTACTAGGAATCATCAAAAGAGCTGTTCCCAAATTGTTGCTGTTGTTATTGTTTAGTCCCTAAATAACGTCCAACTCTTTTGTCAACCCGTGGACTATAGCTTGCTAGGCTCCTCTGGCCATGGGATTTTTCAAGCAAGAATACTTTAGTGTGTTGCCATTTCTTTCTCCAGGGGATCTTCCTGACCTGGAGATCGAACCTATATCTTTTGCATTGGCAGGTGCATTCTTTATTTATAAGCCACCAGGGAAGCCCCTATTTCCAAATATATCACTGTAAGATACATCAGACTATTTGATATGTTCACAAAAGTATATTTATAAATGAAGCTTCCTTATCTAATATTCAGGTTTGGGGCACAGTTTCTTTCCTGGAGCTATATTATACTCTGTATCCTGTATATATGATCTAATATATGAGCAGCAAGATAGCTTCTAGATAATCATGCACTGCCTACAGAAAGCTTACCAGTTCAAATTCTAGGACAGGGCAGGAAAGAGTAGGTAGATCTCAACAGAATCAGCTACAAGCCCTACTATTTAGCCTAGAAATGTTCCTCTTTGGTTGTGGTTGAATGGCTTGTTGTTGTTCAGTCCTTCAGTCATGTCCAACTCTGTGACCCCATGGACTGCAGCCCACAGGTCTCCCTCTCCCTCACCATCTCCTGGAGTTTGCTCAAACCGATGTCCAGTGAATCAAAGATGCCATCCAACCATCTCATCCTCTGTCATCCACTTCTCCTGCCTTCAATCTTTCCCAGCATCAAGGTTTTTCCAATGAGTTTGCTAGTCAACAGACTCTCAATTCTAGTATCACCTGAAAAAAATGTTTGGCACAAAAGAATTAATAATTGTGTTTGAGTACTCATGCACAGATACTTCCTAAATGTCTCTATGCCTGGAAACAGCCTGTAGCTTTTCAAAGTGTTATGGATTCTAATGTCCTTCAAGTCAGGGATATAATGTACCGTTCAATAGCATTGACTTCACTATGCTAAGCCATATTCTCAGTTTTTGTCTGTTTGTTTTGATTGTGTTCTCTGCCTCAGGATGCTGAGCCCTGTTGAATGATCACATGGCCTCCCTTACATGAATAATTTTGTTTGAGTTTGACCAACGTGATGCTTAGGAGATTAAAGGACAGGGAAGGAATTAGACCAGGATATTGCTTCACTTCTCTCGTTTGTGTTTATTTTCAGCAGTGAATGGACTCCTCATTGACTTCTGCATTCTCTATAGGACGCTTCTGGTTTACCAGTGAGTCTTTACAGAGAAAAAATACCTAAAAAAGAGAAAACCATGAATATATTACTTCAACTCCTCATCTTTAGTGTTATGTGATCCAGTGATTTAAAGAGTTAAGGGGTGTTACATCATTGCATCATTAATTAGAATAGCATGACTCAACTCTCAAAGTTACAAGTTATTTGCAAGCAAGCATCATTGAAATTCCCATAGTAATTACTTCTGATTCAGCAAAGTTTTAAAAAAAAAATGCCTAAGGGCCTGTGAGGAGTTCCATAAGATTTTAATGAATATCAAAAAATGTGGATTTCAATTTTAGGTGGTAGGAACAGAAGTGAATTTTTAGTGGATTAAAACTGAAGTGACTCAGGAGGCCATTCTGTGCTCCGGTTATCCACTGTGGTGCAACAACTGAAAAATAATAATTGTTTTATTACATATCATGATTTTATGGGTCAGAAATTTGGGAAAGACTAAGCTGGGTGCATCATCTGTTCTACATGGTGCCAATAAAGGTCATCTGACAGTACTCACTGGTGAATGTTTGGTCTGGAATGTTCAAGATGGCTTCTCTTATATGCCAATTGACTTGGCAAGAATAACAGGAAGGATACACTTACCTGAGGTGGTCAACTGGAAGATCTATTCATGACTTTTGCAGCACAGTGGCTGAAAAAGATTGGAGTTTTAATATGGTGGCTAAGGGCTTCAGAGTGAATATTCTCAATGAGTGAAACAAAAGTTAGTTGGCCTGGTAGAGCCTATCCTCACAAGTCACATAATGTTACTTTTTCTGTATTCCACTAGACACTTCATTCACAAATCTTCCCAGGTTCAAAGAAGGGACCATAAATCTCCCAATATTGAGAGAAATGTCAAAGCATCTGAACACATATCTTAAAACCGCCACCCTATAAAAAAATGGTAGTAGGAAGTCGATCTTTTTGGCAGAAGTTTAAACAATACATCTAATTTTCCACATTGCTTTGAAAGAAAGATGTTATCGACTTATACTGGCTAATTGGTGTTCAATGGAATAACCTGAGGAAATCACATTATATTCTTCATACCATGAAACCAGTAGCAATTTTTTTCTTTATTGAGATAGACATATGTACAAGTATGGACTTTGCTTTCTTTGTTCAAAGTGCTTCTATAAGCACCATTTCTTATCTAATAACTTCAACATCATGCTACCTTTCACGACACATTTTTCCAACTTTATGACAATAAAGTGAAGAAGTGAAGTCACTTAGTCATGTCCGACTCTTTGCGACCCCATGGACTGTAGCCTGCCAGGTTCCTCTATCCATTGGATTTTCCAGGCAAGAATACTGGAGTGGGTTGCCACTTCCTTCTCCAGGGGATCTTCCTGACCCAGGGCCTGAACCAGGGTCTCCTGTGTTACAGGCAGACTCCTCAATGTCTGAACCACCAGGGAAGCCATAGAAAAGTGGGACAGTGAGATTATGCTTATAGATATTGATATGTTTTCCCTGATTCCAAAGTGTCCAGACCAAGAAAAATGTGGACTGTCTTACTAAGGACTCAGCTCCAATGTCAGCAAAGAGAAAAGCAGCCTCCCTCTAGGAGATAATGTCCTGATATAAGACATACACTGCGTGTGATTCCACAAGTTATGAGCTTTGGTTTAAACTAGTGGATATCTCTCCAAGAGCCAAGATATAAGGGCCAAGAACCTGTTATAAAAGGGTGAGTGTGGCTTTCCTCACCATTAGATCTAATAACTCATTTCCAGTTGAGCCTCTGTGATTTTGGTGGCTCTAAGGCCCAAAAAGTAAGTAATGCTACCAGGAGCAGTCATAATTATAATATATTATAAGTTGAGGCAGCTCCATTTAGGTTGGGCTTTCCTGGTTACTCAGCTGGTAGAGAATCTGTCTGCAGTGTGGGAGACCTGGATTCTATCCAGAAGATCCCCAGGTGGTTACCTATGCATCTAAACCAAAAGACAGAGAATGAGATTGTATTCTGTAAGGTCATTGATTGTGACAGATTCTTGGCCCTTATATCTTGGCTCTCGAAGTCAGGGGAAGTATGTCAACATCCATCAGTATAATCCCACTGCCCTGAGGATTAGGTTGTAGTAATATATCAATGCTAATTTTCTTATACTTATGCTTATATTGTGGTTACATAGGATAATATCCTTGTTTATAGATAATATAAACTATTTTGGGTTGGCAATCTCCTCTTAAGTGTCTCAGGAGAAAAAGGTCTTTGTACTGTACTTATCTTTTCCCTAAGTTAATGGTTGCTTCAAATTTAAATATTTTAAATATTTTAAAAAGCCAAAAGATATAAAAAATGATTAATTAATTTGGTAGAAATTCTATGGTATGATTTCTTTACACTGGATTCATTTAAAAGTGATGCAGAATAGATGACTTTCACCTGTGTAAGGAGACAAACCTTTGGATAATTTTCCTCAGATGTTTGGGAGGAGATAGGAACCGGGATAGGAGAATTTGTAGTATCTATAAAGAAGGACAAATTCCAAAGTTTGTTTTATTCAGTTAAGCAACATAAAATCTGGTTTCACCATACTATGCTTTCTACTACTTGTAATTCCCCAAATCTTTCAGTATTTTCTGTTGGTAATTTTTTATGCACATCTGAATAAACTAGTATAATGAATTTATACACAGTGTTATTTTAAGGAGATGCTCTATGTGTTCAAAACATTTAAAAAGTGACTTTTAAATATGAGTTATGAAAGATGGTTCATAAATTAAAGTTATAATTAAGATTAATAATTTATATTAATATTTTCACTTGTTAGTGAGAATAGTACTTAACTTTTTTTTTTAGTACTTCACATTTTGACATCTGATTGTATTATTATCTCATAGTTGTTCAATTTGTAATCATTTCAATATAATTAAGGGTAATTTTATTTTTGAAAAGCAATTTTCACTTGAAAATGGAAGTAAAAAATATGACAATATGAAGAAATTTCCTTAGCACTTTGTAACTAAAGCAAGCATTTATCCTTTATGTTATAATATATGTTTGTATAATTTTGTCTTAAAGATCATTTGATAACCTAAATATAAAACAAAACCAGTGATTAATTGCTTCCATTGTATTTAAAATAGGATTTGAAACAATCTTTCCAGAAAAGAGTAAAGAGCAGAAAATATATCAATTAAAATAATTGGATATGTGGCATATACATGTAAAGAGAGTAGGGAAAAAATAGCTATTAATTTTGTTCCTGAAAAAGCTTTGGGTTTCAGCCAAAACTTCCTATCCTTGCTATTGGCATGTCTTGGATAAAGATGATCACAATCTCAGCTAAGCTTTTCAGCATTCTAAACTGGGGCATCAACTGCATAAGACACAGGATGCTCTCTCTATATGATCACATGTAAATTTACCTATAAAATCATTGCTGAAGTTACTCATGGAGGTTTCCCCCAAAAATCAAGCTTAGGAGAATTGAGTTAAAGTGCTAGTAGAGTGGTTCTCAACACTCACTGTAACTCTAAATTGTAGAACAATGTTTTTAAATACCAGTGTTTGGGGGCCACTTTCACAGATTCAGTTTCATGTGGTTCAACATAGGACCTACCTAAGAATTATAATTTTTTTTAAGACACTTCCAGATAATGCTTAAATTAACAGATTTGCCCAATGGTAATCTAGAGAAAGCAGCAGTCTTTCATTTAAGGCCTTCAGAGAAAGGTAGTGTTCAGTGGGCTTTAGAACATCTTGTAGAAAGTTGGTTTCAACAGTAGGATTTGGAGCATTATATAAGATGGAAGATCTGGAAAGGGAGAAGTAGGTAGACACTAAATCAATTCAATTAAAGCATTCATTTAATTGTGTGTGTGTTTTTCTTCCTTCAAAATAGTTCTCCTATTAAATATCTTTTTAAAGCACTAATTTAATTCTACATCAAGAGAATCCCAGAGATATGAAATATTTTACTAAGATCACACAGATAAAGTATTCAGAACAGGTTCTGATGGGAGTTAGTCATGCAGTTATTCTATTATACTTTTTTTTTCTTTCAAGCAATTTAATTGTAATGATGTCAATTGTTGATTTTTAAAAATTACTTGTTAATAAATCCAAAATAATTAAATATGTGAGGAATAGTTGTTTTAGAATTCTCTGAAAATGAAAGTACAGGTATCTCCCACTTTTTGAGCATTCTCTTTACACCACTTCACTTTTATGAAAGACCTGCATTACTACCTATTTTTCTTAACATAAAGAAATCCAAAGAGGATTTTTGATTTTATGGGGAAGAAAAAAGACAAAAAGCAAAAATACTGTTCAATGTCTGTTTTGTAGCAGACCTCTATGATAGAGGAAGCCAACACTCTGAGGGACAGTGACAATGCCAAGCTCCTTCCCCAGGAACTACACTTAGTATCATAGCATCAAGCCACCATAATTTTGAACTATGTGATCATGTGTGTTTTACCTCAGTTTATTTTGTGTATGCATTAGTAAGATGTGTCCTACAGTAACCACATCTTTGCTTTAGGCCATTTTGCCTCAAGAAAAATTTCACAGGACTGTTTTACTTTCAGTTAGTGAGGGAACCCTATGTTTGAAAATGCAGCTTGTAAGACAAGCATTATTAATTAAATATAATCTCCACCTAGTGTCAACTTGCTGAAACGACAGTCATATGATGCATTGACTCTGCAAATACTGAAATCACACGAAGTTATCTTTAAAACAGTTTAGTCCATCCTTCTCAAAATGCAAATGACATTACAAAAGTAGATGCTTTATTTCTCCAATCACATAGGTATATAGAACTAGAACCACACACATAGATAAGTAAAAAATATATTTATATATGCTAATGGAAAAAAAAAATGAGCTTCACAGATGGCAGTAGTGGTAAAGAATCTGCTGCCAATGCAGAAGACACAGGGATCATAGCTTCGATCTTTGGGTCTGGAAGATGCCCGGGAGTAGGAAATGGCACCCCACTTAAAATCATGACATCCTACTCCAGTAATCTTGCCTGGAAAATTCCATAGACATAGGATCCTGGCAGACTACGGTCTATGGGACTGCAAAGAGTCAGACACAACTGAGAACAGTAGAAAAATAGCGTGGCCCATGTTATATATTAACCCCAGAACCTCCATGAATCATCAACCCACAAAATAATTTACTGTAACATAGTCACTAAGTTTATCTGTGGGTAGCCTGTTCAATAAATTGAGTTATCGGGAAAGAGAGACTCATCCAAATTTTCACTACATAATGCACTGAATTTTTAAACAATATTCTCAGGGCATGCTCCATATGCACAATACAAAATAATACAAAAATAATTATTCAAATATAAGTATGATTAGTGACTGTATGAGTAATTTAAACTTATATATTAAAAGTAGTACAATTGAGATACTGTTGTAAAAAAACAATGCGCTTGGGTAAATACAAAGTGTTACATGTATCTGGGTGGAATAGATTGATAAAATCCTGACCTGAAGCCTTTCTCCTATAGTGAGTTATTTGATGCTCAGCAGCCATTGGAGATAAAACAATGTTGCATTTGAAGAATGGAAAATTTTCCACCTATGCAAAATGTGAATTTGAAATAGAGCAAAGTATTCTAGTTAATAATACAAATTTTGCAGCCAGATATCTTGATGGGCATCCTGGATCAGCAACTTAATCATTATGCTACTTAAATACTCCATTTTAGTTCATAATCTTTAATTATGTTTTCATCTTAAAATTAGGCATAATAATATCTACCTAAGAGATCAGGGAGGGTTAAATAAATGAGTTACTATGTGTAAAGGGACACAAAACAATGTCCGGAAAATATTTTCTTGATATTTTATTAACTTAATTTTATTGCAGTAAAATATATTAAAAAAGTGTAAAAGACATTAGGTGTAGAATTTAGCAAGTAGTAGCAGAGTATTAACATTTAACATTACCCAAGTCAAGAAATATATTAATGCCAACAATACTGAAGACTCTCTTTTCTCCTTTCCAAAATCAACATTTATCTCCCTTTTCCCCCCCAAAACTGTCCTCTGACTTCTAATACTGTAGATGTTGTGCCTTTTTTTGTAAATATACATGTGGAAATATGTATTCAGTATGCTTTCCATAGCAGCTAATTTCTTTGCCTTAATATGTTTTTGAGAACCATATGATTTTCTATAACTTAATTTCCTATTTGTACTTTTGTATGGTAGTCCTTCACATGAATATAATACATTTACTATAAAAATACAAATGAAATATTCTGTTTTACTCTGTTAGTGATGTGTATTCATGAGCAGAATAAAATTTTATTTTATTTTATGTAGTATTATTTACCATTTTTTTCTTTATGGTTGCTGCATTTTTGTCTCACTTAAGGCATCTTTCCCTACTTCGGATTATGAAATTATTTCCCTGAATTACTTTCTTGAAAATGTTTGTTTAATTTCATATTCATATCTACAGTTCACTTAAAAATAATTTTATTTTTTAGGCAGGAGATAATTTTTATAATTCCTTCATAGATACATAAATACTCAATTGATAGAACATGATTCTTTGAAAAGATTGTCCTTTCCAGATTGTTCTACAATGTCATGTGTGGTATAAACCAACTGTTCATATATGTATCAGTCTATTTCTTGACTTTTTTCCCTAGTGCATATGTTTATTTGTCTCTTCTTGCACCAAAACCTCATGACATTATTTGCTGTAACTTCATACCTTATCTTGCAATTTGCTGAATGAAGGTCTCTGACTTTGTTGGATTTCAGTATTGTCTTGGATGATCATATTCCTTTACATTGCTATGTATATTGTGAAGTCACCAACACTATTTCTGTAAAAAAAAATTTGGGATGTATTTGGGATTTTTAAAATTTTTAGATTAATCTGGAGAATTTTTTTATCATTATAATATTAAGTTCTGACTCATAGACTTTATAAATCACCTAATTTTTTCTTAGTGTTTCATAACATTTCAAAGTTTTCTTTGTAAAGATCTTGCACATGTTTTAGATTTGTTTGCAGGTCTTTTTTCTGGTTTTATTGAGAAATAACTAACACATATCACTGTATATGTTTAAGATATACAGAAGGGTGATTCGGTTTGCATGTACTGTGAATTGATTACCATATTAAATTCAGTTAACATGTACATACGCCAATAAATACAATAAGACAGAAAAGGAAAACAAATTATTATCATAGAAGTCTTAGGATTTACTCTTTTAAAAGAATCCTATATTTTATCTTATAGCAATATTAGCTATAATTATCATGTTGTAATTACACTGATGACTGAAACAGCAAAGAATATGCCTGCAATGCAGGAGACCTGAGTTCAATCCCTGGGTCGGGAAGATCCCATGGAGAAGGAAACAGCTACCCACTCCAGTATTCTTGCCTGGACAATTCTATGGACAGAAGCGCCTGGCGGGCTATGTGCTATAGTCCATGGAATCACAGAGTCAGACCTGACTGAGCAAATAAAGACACTGACTTCTAAGTGAAGATTATAACTTTTGACAGTCTTTCTCCAATCCCCTCTTCCTTCATCTTCAGCCTCTGATAACTACAAGTTTGTTCTCCTTTTTTAATTCTATATAGGAGTGAGCTCATACAGTATTGTCTTGCACTGTCTAACCTACTTTACTTTACATGATGCCTTCAATATTTCACCCATTTCTATGGTTAAACAATAATCCATCATGCATGTAAATATAGATTTATATATACATACATATGTATGTTCAGTTCAGTTCAGTCACTCAGTCATGTCCGACTCTTTGCGACCCCATGGACTGCAGCATGCCAAGCTTCCCTGTCCATCAGCAACTCCCGGAGCCTGCTGAAACTTATGTCCATTGAATCAGTGATGCCATCCAACCATCTTACCTTCCATCATCCCCTTCTCCTTCTGCCTACAGTCTTCCCCAGCATCAGGGTCTTTTCAAATGAGTCAGTTCTTCCCATCAGGTGGCCAAAGCATTGGAGTTTCAGTTTCAGCATCAGTCCTTCCAATGAATATTCAGGACTGATTTCCTTTAGGATTGACTGGTCGGATCTCCTTGCAGTCCAAGGGACTCTCAAGAGTCTTATCCAAAACCACACTTCAAAAACATCAGTTCTTCGATGCTCAGCTATCTCTATAGCCCAACTCACACATCCATACATGATTACTAGAAAAACCATAGCTTTGATGAGATTGGTCAGCAAAGTAATATCTCTGTTTTTTAATGTGTTGTCTAGGTTGGTCAAGCTTTTCTTCCAAGGAGCATGCATCTTTTAACTTCATGGCGGCAGTCACGATCTGCAGTGATTTTGGAGCCCCAAAGATAAAGTCTGTCACTGTTTCCCCATTGTTTCCATTGTTTCCCCATCTATTTGCCATGAAGTAATGGGACCGGATGCCATGACCTTAGTTTTTTGAATGTTGGGTTTTAAGCCAACTTTTTCACTCTTCTGCTTCACTTTCATTAAGAGGAATTTGAGTTTTTCTTCATTTTCTGCCATAAGGTTGGTGTCATCTACATATCTGAGGTTATTGCTATTTCTCCCATCAGTCTTATTTCCAGCTTGTACTTCATCCAGCCCAGCATTTCTCATGATGTACTTTGCATATAAGTTAAATAAGCAGGGTGACAGTATACAGCCTTGACATACTCCTATCCCATTTTGGAACCGATCTGTTGTTCCATGTCCAGTTCTAACTGTTACTTCTTGACCTGCTTATAAATTTCTCAGGAGGAAGGAAAGGTGGTCTGATATTCACATCTCTTGAAAAATTTTCCACAGTTCGTTGTGATCCACACAGTCAAAGGCTTTGGCATAGTCAATAAAGCAGAAGTAGATGTTTTTTCTGGAACTGTTTTGCTTTTTCGATGATCCAACAGATGTTGGCAATTTGATCTCTGGTTCCTCTGCCTTTCCAAAATCCAGCTTGAACATCTGGAGGTTCACAGTTTACATACTATTAAAGCCTGGCATGGAAAATTTTGAGCATTATTTTGCTAGTATGTGAGATGAGTGCTACTGTGCAGTAGTTTGAATATTCTTTGGCATTGCCTTTCTTTAGGTTTTGAAAGAAAACTGACATTTTCCAGTCCTGTGGCCACTGTTGAGTTTTCTAAATTTGCTGGTATATTGAGTGCAGCACTTTAACAACATCATCTGTTAGGATTTGAAATAGCTCAACTGGAATTCCATCATCTCCACTAGCTTTGCTCATAGTGATGCTTCCTAAGGCCTACTTGACTTCGCATTCCAGGCTGTCTGGCTCTAGGTGAGTGATCACACCATTGTGGTTATCTGGGTCATGAACATCTTTTTTGTATAATTCTTTTGTGTATTCTTGCCACCTCTTAATATCTGCAGCTTCTGTTAGGTCCATGCCATTTCTGTCATTTATTGTGCCCATCTTTGCATGAAATGCTTCATTGGTGTCTCTGATTTTCTTGAAGAGATCTCTTGTCTTTCCCATTTTATTCTTTTCCTCTATTTCTTTGCATTGATCGCTGAGGAAGGTTTTCTTATCTCCCTTGCTATTCTTTGGAACTCTGCATTCAAATGGGTATATCTTTCCTTTTCTCCTTTGTCTTTAGCCTCTCTTCTTTTCTCAGCTAGTTGTATGGCCTCCTCAGACAAATATTTTGCCTTTTTGCATTTCTTTTTCTTGGGGGTGGTCCTAATCACTTCCTCCTAGACAATGTCACGAACCTACGTCCATAGTTCTTCAGGCACTCTATCAGATCTAATCCCTTGAATCCATTTGTCGCTTCTACTATATAATTTTAAGGGATTTGATTTAGGTCATACCTAAATGGCCTGCTGTTTTTCCCTAATTTATTCAATTTAAGTCTGAATTTTGCAATGAGTTCATGGTATGAGCCATAGTCAGCTCCCAGTCTTGTTTTTGCTGACTATGTAGAGCTCCTCCATCTTTGACTGCAAAGAATATAATCAATCTCCAGACCAGAATACTGGAATAGTTAACCTTTCCCTTCTCCACAGTATCTTCCCAACTCAGGGATCAAACCCAGGTCTCCTGCATTGCAGGCAAATTCTTTAACAGCTGAGCCATAAGGCAAGTCCACATATGTGTGTATAACTTCTTTACCCATCATCTGTTGATGGACTCTCAGACTCAAGTTGTTACCATATCTTAGACAGTGTCACTATTGCAGATATGGACGTAGGGTTGTTTCCTTTGGATATATTCCCAGGAGTGGAATTGCTGCATCCCACAGTAGTTCTGTTTTTAATTTCTTGAGGATCCTCCATGTGTTTCACATAGTGGCTGTACCAATTTACAATTCCTCCAGCAGTCCAAAATGGTTTTTCTCTAAGTCCATGCCATCATTTTTTATTTTGTATTTTTATGATAGCCATTCTAATAGATTTGAAGTCTTATCTCATTGTGGTTTTAATATGCATTTCACTAGTGACAAGTGATTTTGAATTTCTTTCCATTTACTTGTTGACCTTGTATATATATTCTTTAGAGAAGTTTCTATTCAGGTTCTTTGCTCATTTCTTAATTGAATTATCTGGGATTTGGGGAGTTGTTATATGTTTATTTGCTATTGAATTGTAAGAGTTCTTTATATATTTTAAATTAATCCCTTATCAGATAAATGGTTTGCAAATATTTTTCCTCACTTTATAGATTGTCTATTCCTTTTGTTGATGGTTTCTTTTGCTTAACAAAAGCTTTTTAGTTTAATGTAGTCCTACTTGTTTACTTTATGTTTTGTTGCTTGTACTCTGGTATAATATCCAAAAATCATTACCAAGATCTGTGTCAAGCAGCTTTATTCCTGTTTCCTTCTAGGAGTTTCATTAAGTTTTACACTTAGGTCTTTGATATATTTTGATTAATTATTTGTGAGTAGTGTAAGAAATGAGCCCAGTTTAATTGCATGTGAATATCCAATTACCATTGCACTATTTATTAAATAGACCATATTTTCTCTAGTGAGTATTCCTGGCACTGTTATCAAATATTGCTTGACTGTTTATGCTTGGGTTTACTTCTAGGCCCTCAATTCTGTTTCACTGGTATATTTGTCTGTTTTTATGCCATTACCATATACTTTTTGATTATTGTAGCTTTAAAACATAGCTTGAAAATAGAAAGTGTGATGTCTCCTATTTGGATTGTCTTAGTATCTCTTTAGCTATTCTGTGGTCTTTTGTAGTTCTATATAAATTTTCACAGTGTATTTTCTAGTTCTGTAAAAAGTGTAATTAAAGTCTCCATATGGACAGCCTAAACCTATAGATGACCTTTGATAGTAATGACATTTTAACAATATTGATTCTTCCAAATCATGCATAAAAATACACTTAAACTTAATTTTATCTTCTTTCATTTCTTTTATTAATGTCTTGTAGGACCTGAAGTAGAGGTCTTTCACCTCCTTAGTTAAATTTATGCCTAAGTATTTGGGTGGTGTCACTCCTTCCAATATTTTTTATTGTATATTAAAATATTCTTTTTTGACAATTTTCTAATGCTTTGTTCCTACTGATTTTTGTGTATTAACCTTGAGTTCAGGGACTTTTTTGAATTCATTTATTAACTGTTGATTTGTATAATTGAATTGTAGGTCATTTTGACTCTATGGTCATGGTTTTTAAAAATAATGGTATTTATGTTTGTTATATTTCTTTGACAATCCTTTGATTTCATTTTTTATTTCCCATATTGCAGTGGCTAAGACTGTGTGCACAAGATTTAATATGGATGAAATTTGTAGATTGCAGAATCATTATTTGTGCCTGATCCCAGAGGAAAATTGTCAAACTGCTGATAAAATTATGTAACATAGGTCAGTAGTTGATCTCTTATTATTATATTAAGAACAACTTATTTAGGTCTGAATATCCTAAGACTTTTTTGAAACAAAAATGGATGTTAAAAATTATCAACTTTGTATGCACATATTGAAATGATAACTTTTATTTTTAATAATATTAATATGGTAAATATGTTGTTTCTTTTAGTAAATTAAGCTTGTTTTCTGAGATTAAAGTAAAATTGGCCATGATTTAATATCATTTTGTGCATCAGTTGATCAGGTTTATTAATATTTTCTCAGGAATATTTCATCTATTTATCTTCAAAAATTCAAATGTCCTTCACAGGTTGTTGAATCAAGCTTATATTGGCCTTATAAAATGAGATTATTAATATCACTCAGCTAAAAATATTTTCTATTTACATTTTGACTACTTTCATGTATGGTTTATTTGGAAATGTTTTGCTTGATTTCAAGCATATGTTGATTTATTCTTACTTAACTTTTTGCTATTTATTTCTAGCTTAACTCTATTGTGTATAAAGATCACAGCTGTATGTTTTGTAACATTTATAATTAGATAATTCTTATTATATAGCTGCCTCCTGTATTCTTGCCTGGAAACTTCCTCAGACAGAAGAGCCTAGCAGCAACAGTCCATGGAGTCAAAGAGTTAGCCACAACTGAACACGCATGCACACACATTATATAGCTGAAGAAAAGTCAGAGTAAGTACTCTGAGTATATTTATGTATGACTTACTTGTGGAGAACATTATTCTATATCTGTCAGTCTAAATTAGGAAGGACTTTATATGTACAAAATAAAACTCTAGGTATAGAAGTCTAGGTTGATGGCTTGTTTCAGCACATTGAAGATTCCATTTTATAATTCTCTGTGATCCAACATTAGTTTCTATTGAGAATCAGCTGACAAACTTAGTTTTCTCATTTGAAGGAAGTTGGCCCTGGCTGTTTTGGTTTGAAGCTTTTTTTGGTTTCAATGCTTTTACCTAGATCTATCATTGTGTTTGGTTTCCATAAGTTCTACCAGGGCTGAGATGAGAGTAAAACAAGTGAAGTGTGTAGGTTGCAAGATATGAGGAGATAGGTACTTGCTCTGAGAGTCATGAAAGTGGACACACATATTTCTGTATTTAAGTATGTGTGTGCTATATATGCACACATATGTAGTTTAACTTTTGGTTGACTTTTTTTCCAGCAGGAGGATAATTCTGACCTATGTAGTCAACCATTGTCAAATTAGAAACAGTATATTACCCAAGATTTTTGTATCATTATTGTCATCAATATCATCATCACCATCTTTATTATTGCTATTGATGTTACTTACTTACTTAAAGTCACTCAGTTGTGTCGACTCTTTGTGACCTATGGAACTATACAGTCCATGGAATTCTTCAGGCCAGAATACTGGAGCGGGTAACCATTCTCTTCTCCAGGGAATCTTCCTAACCCAGGGATAAAATCTAGGTCCTGCATTGCAGGTGTTAATTTCATAATTACTAAATTTATTCTGATAGTATTAAAAACTGTAGAAAGTTACATCCAGCAGTGTTTTCCTTTGGATGAATTGGTAAAAATAGAATTGGCGAAAGTTAAGTTCAACAGTGTTTTATTTTAGGTGAAAAAATTCTCAGACCAAATGTACTGAGTCTGAAACTATCACAGGTCTAAGACACAGAAATAAGATCTTTCTGGATCCAGCAAAGTATTAAGAAAAGTAGGAAGGAAATTGTAAAATAAAATGAATGCCATTTTGATGGAGGCGCAGAGGAGGGATTTGAGTCCTTGTCAGATATTTAAGTTAAAAACAGGGGCATTATTTCTTCTTAAGCTCTGATTTCATCACTTGGAAGACAGGAGGTATGGTTCTAACCTGAGCTTGTAGACATAAACACAAGTTTACACACATCATGTCAGTTATTTTTTTGTGTTTTATTTTTGATATTTTTTGTTTGCTTTCTAACCTAATCACTGTTGATCATTACCTTTTCATTTAATCACTCAGGCAATAGATACCATTTCTACCTTTGCTCTCATAATCTAACTTGCCCCTGTGTGATTTTATGCTGATCAAGACTCTCTTTCTATCAACATCAAGGATTTTCTGAAACATTTGACCTGACTCTTAGTCCTAAATCCTCAAATTGGATTATTGATTGCTGTCAATGTCCCTTTCCCTGTTGGTAGTCCCAGAAGAATATGATTCTTCAGCCTCCTATCAGATCATGTTGCAAAATCCCCTTACACCACCTCTTATCTAAGGCAGTCTGCACACTAAAATCACTTTTTAATTAAATCCATACTCTTAAGGTGTTACAAATAATGCTGAGAAAATCCCAGAAATAAATTATCTGAAAAACTTGAACTGAGGGGAAAAACAAGAAGGGTGGAAGAAAAGAAGAACAAAAATGAACAAATTGTGTCATGGTTCCACTTTTATAAGTCTCTTGAATCCTATTGCAGGCCTGGTTTCTAATACTGGAAATAACCAGAGAAAGTTTTAATAACATTGGTCACTCTCTCTTTCTCCATTCAGCTTCTTTTCCAGGGCTGGATATTTTACTTTTTCTAGCTTCCAAAATTATTCTGACTCATGCTCTTTTCAGCTATCCCTTTCCCCTGGAAATGTTCTTTTATTTGGCATTTCAGGATTTCAAAACTGTTAAGTGATCTGAAGTTTACTCTAAGGATACATTTATTTCTCTAGACTCTTTTGTGAAATGAGATCACTACAGCTATGTAACTGGATTTATTTTATCACTCAATCAATACTTCTTTCACAGAAAAGTGGCAAGAGGAATCTGAGGGAAAGCAGTGGCTATAAGGGAAAATGAGTTTGAACAGAAATGGGGGCACAAGGGCATATAGGAGAATTCTTTTTAAAGTATCATAGAGAAATAAAGGTTTACAGGATCAGAATTATTACACCTACAAAAATTTCTTGAGTCCCTTTCCTTCTTTTGCAGTCTGTGGTCTTTCATTAGATCTCTTGTGTCTAATCACCATTTCTCTCTGATCTATTTTTTTTTTTTTTTTACTATATTTTGCTGTTTTATTGAAGAGAACATTGACTCCTATTTCCCTGCCTGTTTCCCTTTCCTTTCCTTTCTAAGTTAATTCTTAAAAATTAACAAAAGCCAGGAATTCAAGTAAATGACAAGTTCTTGATATAAATTCACTTACATGAGAGTTCTAAATACATGCACTGCCTAGTACAATTTGTACAATGATCCTGATTACTGTGAAGGTTTTATTGTTGTTGTTAATAAAAGTCTTATTCTAATTCACTAATAAGAAAACATAAATACTGAGAAAGTGACTAAATCAAAATGACTGAATGAAAGAGGGGACAGATACAAATTAAGACTCTTAAATGCAAAATTTTTAACCATCATTATTTTTTCCAAAGAGTGTGGTATTGTATTTTCTTCTAAAAATACACACAAAATAAAACTAACAAGTAAACCCCAATAATAATGGCAGGAAGAAGCTTTCCTTCTCACTGAATCTTTTTTATTAAATAGTTTTAAGCATTCACAAGTATAGAAAGTATTTCCTTCAAAAACTCATAGTTGTAATCTCATTATTTTATGTTTTTTGCATAAATTATTGACTGTAGCCTCTTCTACAGTTAACTTCAAATGGGTAATTTGTATATGTGTATGATTTAGATGAGATTCTTTAAAAAAAAGACCAAACATTCTTGAAGACATTCAGCAGAAAGAAATAAACCAGGCCCAGAAAGACAAGTCTTATATGAGATATCTAAAGTAGTCAAATTTATAAAATCAAAGACTAGAGTGGTGGTTACCAGAACACAGGAAGGAGGAGGAAATGAACAGTTATTACTCAAAATGGATATATTTTCAGTTAAGATAAATAAGCTCTACAGGTCTGCTGTACACTATTGTACCTATAGTCAATAATAGTGTTATGTATACATATAATTTGTTAAGGATAG
This sequence comes from Odocoileus virginianus, assembly GCF_023699985.2. Taxonomy (NCBI): domain Eukaryota; kingdom Metazoa; phylum Chordata; class Mammalia; order Artiodactyla; family Cervidae; genus Odocoileus; species Odocoileus virginianus. The sequence goes on along the minus strand of NC_069687.1, from coordinate 21,973,134 downwards.
CTCTCATGTGCTTATCACAATAAAAATTTAAATATCTGTACATAGATATTTACCATTTATATTTTATATGTCTTTAAACATAGCTAACAAAAGGCAAAATGACAAACATAAATGATTTAAAAATCAACAAACATAAAAAATTTATTTTCCTTCAGAATTTAATGCTATGTGAGTTTGGAATTTGGGGAAAATTTGTGTTGAAATATGTTTTCTTTGTCTTAGAGGGTGAAATTATATGGTTATATCTGCATGCTAAGTTGCTTCAGTTGTGTCCAGCTCTGTGACCCTATGGACTACAGCCTGACAGACTCTTTTGTTCATGGGATTCTCCAGGCAAGAATACTGAAGTGGGTTGCCATGCCCTCCTCTGCGGGATCTTCCCTATCAAGGGGCTGAGCCCACATCTTTTATGTCTACATGCATTTGCAGATGGATTCTTTACCACTAGTGCCACCTGGGAAGCCCATATGGTTACATACAGTTATCACTTTATGTGATTCATTTCTAAGATAAATTAATAGTTATTTCAAACAAAAACCATCTCAATCCTGCATTGTTATTCGCTATTTGACATTTTTAAGATCATAAATTTTTGCTATAATTGAGTTTTGCAATCTGTTATGAAAGTTGGAATTATAGGGCATTTGAAACCAAGAATATTAAAGAATTAAAATAAGTCCTATGAGAATGCCATCAAAATGTCAAATATTATTATAATAGTCATAAATGGCATATTGGTCTTCTATTAGTTTAACTGGCTTTATTTATGTAGCAGCTGAAAAAAATATTTTTCTTCTGTAAAATTTTACACAAACTGTTCATTAATTTAGTCATTTATATTTAAAGATCATTTAAAATTGTATTAATATGTATAAATTTTTTATTTTAAAATTTATTATTGTAGAGAAACTTTTTGCATTACATTAAATTGAAGCTAAAAATATATTCCTACAATTGAATATAGCATTGTACATTTCTTCATTTTACTTAAGTAATCATGTAAAAGTCCTGAAAAAAAAATTTATTCTAATTTCAGAGGGAGGTTCAGGAGGGAGGGGACACATGTATACCTGTGGCCAATTCATGTAGATGTATGGCAAAAACCATCACAATATTTTAAATAAATAACCTCCAATTAAAATAAATATTTCTTTAAAAATGGTAGACACCTACATATATTCCTGAACATTCTTTTAATGATAAAATCTTGATTGTTATAGAAAAGTCCAAGCATTTTTAATGAATTATCTATACAAGTTAGCAAATGTGTAAGTACATGTTACCAAGTAATATTTGATACATAGGATACAAATAAATGTTGCTGGAAACTTTTTAAATCTGATTTTTTAAAAAAATCTTATTTTGGTTTAACCAGATACAACAATGATATCTCACTTTATACTTTCCCCTCAATGCGAGGCATGCTTTGCCTTTTCTGTATCTAATATTTATAAACATTTTCTTTCTAGCACAACTTCACATAATAAATTTAATTGCATGTTTGGTAGTATATTTTTTATAGATTTTAGAGTAATTTTAGGTTCACAGAAAATTTGTGGGAAGGTAGAGAGATTTCCCATGTACCTCCTAACCCAATACATGCACAGTCTTATGCAGTATCAGCATCACTCGCCAGAGTGGAAGCTATGTTATAACTGATAAAGTTATGTTGATACATTGTGTGTGTGTGTGTGTGTGTGTGTGTGTGTGGTCACTCAGTCATGTCCAACTTTTCATGACCCTATGGATTGTAGGCTGCCAGACTCCTCTGCCCATGGAATCCTATAGGCAAGAATACTGGAATGGAAAGCCATTCCTTTCTCCAGGGGATCTTCCCAATGCAGGTATTGAACCTGAGTCTCCTGCATTGCCCACAGATTCTTTACTTTCTGAGCCACCAGAGAAGCCCTCTGATACATCATAATCACCCCCAAACCATAGTAAACCTTAGAGTTCACTCTACCTACTGTACAATTCTATGTATTGTCAACTCTTTGCAACCCCATGGAAACAGTAGCCCACCAGGATCCTCTGTACATGGAATTTTTCCAAGCAAGGATACTGCAGATCTCCTACTGCAGGAGATCTTTCCAACCTGGGGATCGAACCTGCATATCTTACACTCTTGCACTGGCCAGTGGATTCTTTACCACTGCACCATCTGGGAAGCCTATACAATTCTACAGGCTGGGACAAATGTATAATGACATATATTCTTAATTATGGTATCACACAGAGTATTTTCACTACCCTAAAAATCTTCTGTGCTTTGCCTATTCCTCCTTCTCTTCACTCAGTCCCTAACAACTACTGATCTTTTTACCTTCTCCATAGTTCTGCCTTTTCCAAAATGTCACATGGTTGTACCAGATACATCTTTTGCAAATATTGTCTCCCAACCTGTGGCTAGTGAAATCCAGCTTAACAATTATTTATTTTATGATGATTCACTTTGGTGTTGTATCTGAAATATCATTGCTAAATCCAAGGTCATCCAGGATTTCTTCTCTGTTATCTTCTCCAAGTTTTATAGTTTTGCTTTTTCCAGGGAAGTCTCTGATCATTTTGAGTTAATTTTTGTGATGTGTGCTAATATAAATTGTGAAAACTCAACATTCAAAAATCTAAGATCATGGTATCCGGTCCCATCACTTCATAGCAAAAAGATGGGGAAACAATGGAAACAGTCACAGACTTTATTTTTTTGGGCTCCAAAATCTCTGCAGATGGTGACTGCAGCCATGAAATTAAAAGACGCTTGCTCCTTGGAAGAAAAGCTATGACCAACCTAGACAGCATATTAGGAAGCAGAGACATTACTTTGCAGACAAAGGTCTGTCTAGTCAAAGCTACTACGGTTTTCCCAGTAGTCATGTTTGGATGTGAGAGCTGGACCATAAAGAAAGCTGAGCACTGATGAATTGATGCTTTTGAAGTGTGGTGCTGGGGAAGACTCTTGAGGGTCCATTGGAGAGCAAAGAGATAAAACTGATCAGTCCTAGAGTAAATCAGCTCTGAATATTCATTGGAAGGACTGATGCTGAACCTGAAGCTCCAATACTTTGACCACCTGATTCGAAGAACTGAGTCACTGGAAAAGACCATGATGCTGGGAAAGACTGAAGGCAGGAGAAGGGGACGATAGAAGATGAGATGGTTGAATGGCATAACCAACTCAATGGACATCAGTTTAAGCAAGCTCCAGGAGTTGGTGATGAACAAGGAAGTCTGGTGTGCTACAGCCCATGGGGTTGCAGAGTCAGACACAACTGAGTGACTGAACGGAACTGAACCTAATATATATTGTACTGTGTTTTAAATTGTAGATTGCATTTGTTTATTGCTGCTACTTATGAAAACAGTTAACTTCTGTATGTTAACTTTGTATCTACAAACTTGCTATACTTGCATACTTTCATGAGTTCTTTTTTTTTTCCCCCTTTATTTTCTCAGATTTTCTACATAGACAGTCATGTCAGTGATTTTTCAGTAGAGTATTTCAGTGCTGTTTGGTGAAATCTCACAGCAGAACATTCCTCTGGAAAATTTTCTAACTCATACTAATTTACCACAAATAAATGGAAGCTGTCTAATCCAAAAGATGAGGCTGACAATATGTATGTATATATGTGTGTGGGTGGGTGTATGTGTTTTGTGTGTCTTACCAAGGCATCCCAGTACTTTTGATTTCCTCTGACTAGTTTTAATTAATATTATGTCATCAATAAAGAGAACCAATGTGATATTCCACAGACTATCTAAGGGTTGTAGATCTGGTATAAGATAAACCATAAAAATACTTAGGGACCTACCACAGGTGTGATACTTTAGGAGCTTTAGTATTTCTGTGACACCCTGGGATATTCTTTGCAAAGTTAAAAACAAAATAGATCAGTTAGTACTTCCTACCACTTTAAAAGAAACACAACACAAGGTAGACTTCCTTGAGATTTTTAGGAAATATATTTAATGCTTGGAGAAAACTCTGAAACTGAGATAATTTATCAAGCCACATGAAGGGCTGCTTATTTTGAGTGTCGTTCTGAACAAAAAAGGTCTCTTCTGAAAGTCAACACTTCAGGACAGCAGCTTTTCCATTCTTGCCATGTGAATAAAGTGATTCCAAGGTATCGAGGGTAAATGTGGTAAGAAGTAAGGCTGGTGAAACCAATGACAAGGCCTAATAAGATATTCATCCATTGAATATTTTAGAGTTATGGCTCAAAGACCTCCAGAAGATAAGTATGTACCATTTGACAAACATCTCCTTGCGTGCTATTGGCTCCTCCTAGAATCTTTACATCAATTTACCAAGAAGGCAGCATTGACAACTGAGTTTAAGTTCAGGAGAGTGCAGAAGACATCCACTGTAGTCTGGAAATGGTCAATCTACAACTGGGCTCAGGGGTCCAGAGGGCACCTGTTAACTACACAAAAGATGATCAAGCTCCAGTGTTATCTTCCACTATTGCACTGATAATTCTTTGTCAAATTGCAACTATGGCCTTATTGAGATTTCCTATACCTTCCTGATGGAAAATAGAAAAGCCCAAGGTTAAATCAAGGATCAGGTATGTGTTTGCATGTCATGGTCTGCTTATGTTCTGTAGTCCTAAGCAAACTCAGCCTTGAATGGCAGTGGTAAAGAGTGTGTTCTCAGTAGGCAGAGTTTAGGCAGTATTACTGATAATCCACTTTGTATAGAAAGAAAATTAGCCTGAGGAAATTATATACAAGAAGCTTATGGATGGACCTATAAGATGCAAAATATTCTGTGTGAATATTTTCATCAAGAGTTAATGCCCTTCAGAGAGCATCAACTGAAGTAGAACCACTAAACCACCAAGTGTGATACATGTTAAATTAGATGTAGTTAAATGTCAGCCAGTCTTCATCACTTAGCATCCCAGTGCCTATGCTATAGATCATGAAAGGAACAGCCATGGTAGTACAGATGGAGATCCAGGAACACGGTACCTTAAACCAGTGTGATGTAGTTCTTCCTGGTGCTGAGGATATGACATGTCAGTACCAGAGAACAATGCTGAGCCCCATTGTAAAGCACCATCCCTCAAGCAGAAGGTCCAGGTATGCTGTGTGTGCTCAGTCGTTCAGTCCTCTCTGATTCTTTGTGACACCATGGACTGTAGCCTGCCAGGATTCACTGTCATGGAATTCTCCATGCAATAATACTGGAGTGGGTTGCCATTTCCTCCTCCAAAGGATCTTCCCAACCCAGGGATTGAACCCTTGTCTCTGGCATCTCCTGCATTGGCAGGCAGATTGTTTACCACTGCACCACCTGGGGAGCTATTTGGTGGCAATTTGGTTATGATAAATTCCTTAGAATCTGGAAAGAGCAATGACTTGTCCTGAATTGTCACATATTCTAGAAATGGTTTTGCTTTCCATTTGTGCCATGGCTCAGCCAACCCCACTACTTAAATACATACCAGTGTGGGCTCTCCTATAATTTATTCTCAAAAAAAGGACCCTCAAGAGCAGAAGTACTGCAGAAGTGTGCACATGACCTTGGTTCAGCCACAGACTTCACTGTCCTGAAGCTGTTTGTCTGATAAAGCAGGTTAATAGCCTCTTGAAGAAACAGTTGAAGTGCAACTTGAAGATGACTCTTTGAGAGAATGAGATTCTTTTATTCAGAATGTGGAATAATCCTTAAAGCAATGGCTGTGATACATTGTCTTATTTCCAATAAATGGAATGCATCTTTCTGGGAATGAGTGGAAGTATCAGTGGTTCCACTCACCAGCCTCCAGGTGACCAATTTGTGCTTCCTGTCTCCTCTAGACCAAATGTTTAGTGGGTCACTTCCATAAGGAGATGCAGTGAGATTATCACTATTGACTTAAAGATATTACCCTTTTGGATTTAAAGCTGTAACTGCTACCTGGTGTCTTTGGGGTCTTTGATCAGCTGGTCCAGAAGGATGTTACTATACTGGCAAAGGGGATAATCTTGAGGACTGCTGTCCCATGACAGGCCAAGGTAAAATGTTTTTGGTGGTCAGGAGATCCTGTGGGTATTTCTTATTACTTTTTCCTTAGCTTTAATTGTAAATGAGTCAGTAAATAGACACAACTTGATACAAATACAGTAACCAAGGTTGGAATCCTTAGGGATCAGAATTTCCACCATGCAACCACATAGACCAGTAGAAGCACTACTTAAAGGTAATAGGGGTGGGCAGTAGAAAAGCTAGATGATGTGTATCAATTACAGCCTTAGAACAACTCTAGTGGCATATACTGCAGTTCTTTGAAATAACCTTTCTGTTATAAAATTTCTCCTAAGTTGTGGCCAACATTTGGCCTTGATGCAATGAAGCAAATGTGAGAACAAAGCCTATCTGAGCAATACAACGTGTTGACCATGGTGGAGACTAATGATGTCCCATTTATGTCCCTTTTATTAGGATAATGTATCCTAGCCTTGAGAGTTATCTCTTACTGATTCACAGCTTCCTCCCTTTCCAAAGTTTCCTGTTGTCCAAATAGGATAGGTTATGCTCATTGCAGGCAGCAACCTACAGTCAATGATTGGCTGACAGGGATGGTTAAGCTTTCCTCCTGCCTCAAACTGAGACCCATTTATTGAACTCTTCATGCTCCAGGACATCTCATGGAATCAGATAGAAGCTGCTTCCTTACTATGATCTCATTCAACTTTTGCCCTATTCTTCTTGCTTCACTCCCTCTCTTTTGAGATGGAGAGAAAATTCCTTAAACAAACCATGGGCAACTAAGACCCTGTATCAGCCTCTGCTTCCAGGAAAGCTAATCTAAGACACTTTGTCACTATGAGGTTTTAAATTCAAGGTACAGATTTTATACTCTCCATTGTAATCTATTAAAGATACAATAAGCCCTTGAACAACCTAGGAGTTAGGGGCACTGAGCCCTGCAAAGTTGAAAATATAGTTATAACTTTAGAGCAGGCCCTCTGTATCTGTGGTTCTGCCTCTGTGGATTTAACCAACCCTGGACCATATAGTACTGTAGTGCATATTTATGGAAAAAATATCCACATAGAAGTGACCCCCATGCACTTTAAACCTGCACTGTTCAAGAATCAACTGTGTATGTTCCTGCCACTGCTCTATAGGTACAGGTTTCTACAAAATCTGTCACTCTGTAATTTAGTCTCTCAGTTGTGTCCCACTCTTTGCAACCCAAAGCACTGTAACCCACCAGACTTCACTGTCTATGGAATTCTCCAGGCAAGAATATAGGAGTTGGGTAGCTATTCGCTTCTCCAGGGAATTGTCTCCACCCAGAGATCAAACCCATGTCTCCTGAGTCTTCTGCATAGCAGGTAAATTCTTTACTTGTTGAACCATCAGGGAAGCCCCTGCTTTTGGTCAGCTGAGTAGTTGAGTGATCCAATAATGGTATCTTCTATTGTATCACACAGTACAATTTCAAATGCTGGGAAGAGAAGTAGTATGCTTGGCTTTGGTAGAGAATATATATTCTAGCCTTTCTCTAATTGTATCTCCTACTATTGATTCAGGTACTTGAAGAATGGATTCTTGTACACATGATCTCAGGTCACTTCTGTAGACTCCAGCCTGGGTTCCTAAGACTTTGGACTTCTTACCAAAAAACTAAACTAAAGTCTATGCCTGGCATTGGCTTTTTCCCAAAATGTCAAAATGTATTGCCAAAATGTGAGAGAATCATATTACTGGGGAGTTCATCCCTTGGAGAAGCATACTATCGGTGAGTTCATCCCTAGGCCTGAAAGTCATGGCAATTGGCCCTTTAGAAAGTGCTAAAATGCTGGATGGGAATGTCCAAGAAAGCAAGTGCAAAGACACTTGTCACTTATGGTATAGTCCTAGAGGCACTGGGGTCCAGGGTGCTGACTCTTCTCATATCATCAGTGTTCCAGAACAGAATTCTTAAAACTCATACCTGTTCTTCTGATGACTATAAAGATACCTCTTCTAGATAGGAGAATTGAACATTATTTATTTAATAGCTTTAGCTTTTTTATATATTTTAATTATTTAATCAAATATATATATGGGCTTTATACTCTTCAAAATGTTGGGTTGTACTTAGTACTGCAATCATTAGTTTAGACCTTAATTTCTATAGCTGAACCCAGGTAGCGTCTTTGTATAATAGCATTACAATATGTCTAAGCATTCCACACGCACAGTTTTTTCTCCTTATTCATCTTCTTCATCTACACATTTTTATACTTACATGCCCCTGAATTGTGAAATGCACATTAACTCATCTTTTTAATAAATACATTTCATTTTATTCAATACTGTCCCTGCTACTAACCTCATTATGTCTATTTGTATTATTTGTCTGTTTTTGACATAGTTTGTAACACCTCTCTATTTTGTATCATATGAGAACCTTATTAATATTCCATTTACTTGCTCTTCTAAAATTCTTAATTAAAATGCTAAACAGGATATTAAATCAGATGGAGTCAAAGAATGACCTCTGTGGCAGACCGTAAGACAACTTCCTCAATGTAATATATTGCTATTTATCATGTTTCTTGATATATTACTTCAGATAGTTTTCCATGACTGTGAAATCGATTTAATATTTTCTTAAAATACAGTTCTACTTTAAAACTTTCCTTATGCATCTCAAAGTCATCATTATAACCTGTAAGAAATAGAATTCTTACATTTTATAAAAAGCATTAAATAGATACTGGTCTTAATCAGGATTCACTTTGAGAAATATTTTATTTTTCAAAACACTATCATGAGCCATAATTAAAGTAGAAAACATAGACTTTTGCTTTAGTATAATTAAATAGTGGGATTGTTGTAGGAAAATATGAATACCTGATAAGAATTGGTTCAACACATGTCTATAATGTCCATTCTTTCCTTCTAAGCTCATTTTATTAGGGAACTGAGGTTTCTACTTGACAACCAGAGACTGACTTAACATTTTAAAAAATAGCTGAACAAAATTTACTCACTAACTCAGGAGAAACTTGGATGATTCTGACAATCATTCAACACGATGTGGAAATCATTATTTCAAAACAATGGAAAAAATAGAATTGTTTTACATATTCATACAATTTACTTGAACCACTGAACAAAACATTTTTTAAGGAACTGTCAGTCGTGTCTAAATCTTTGTGACCGTATGGAAGGTAGCCCACCAGGCTTCTCTATATGGGATTCTCCAGGTAAGAACACTGCAGTGGGTTGTCATGCCCTCCTCCAGTGCATCTTCCTAAGCCAGGGATCAAACCTACATCTGTGTCCCCTGCGCTGTACACTGATTCTTTACCCACTGAGCCATCTGGTGAGCCCCCTCCTTATTTAAAAATACCTCAACTAAGTATCATGTTTTTATAAAACCACAAAAGGAGTGGTTACAGATGACATATCTTCTGGTTGTTAGTCTTTCTTTATATATAATTTGGGATCATGTGGTAGCTAGCAACTTTTCTTTATATATTCTAGTGTGTATTACTATGTCAATATCCCTAAAATATATCAAACATCCTGCCGCTGCTGCTGCTAAGTCACTTCAGTCGTGTCCGACTCTGTGCGACCCCATAGACCGCAGCCCACCAGGCTCCCCCATCCCTGGGATTCTCCAGGCAAGAACACTGGAGTGGGTTGCCATTTCCTTCTCCAGTGCATGAAAGTGAAGAGTAAAAGTGAAGTCTCTCAGCCGTGTCCGACTCAGCGACCCCCTGGACTGCAGCCTACCAGGCTCCTCGGTCCACGGGAGTTTCCAGGCAAGAGTACTGGAATGGGGTGCCATTGCCTTCTCCGACCAAACATCCTAACATGTACCAAATACATTTAAAGGGACAGGGGTAAGAATAAAAATGATACAAGGCACCCCATAAGAATCAAATCTGGAAACATTTATTCAAAAATATTTAAATATTCACAAAGAATAATCATATAATCAAAATGACTATAATTGAATTTTTTTAAGTAAACCACAAAACCTATAAAGTTTGAATATTTATAAACTACAGGACACATATTTTAGGTTACAAACGCTGGAGGTTATGAATACACATCTTTTCAAAAGCTTATGCTTAGCATTGTGGAATGCCATTAACATTCCCCAGTTTTATATGTCACTAATTGAGCATATATTTGCTGAAAATCTATGATACATGAGGCTTTTAAAAGTAAATAATGGGCACAATACTGAATAATGAAGGACAATGTTTTTGTCCCCATAGACCAAAATGGGCAGAATTTTATAAACTAATGAATATTATGAGCATTCCAGAGAGTGAAAGTATTGGAAATATAAGCAGCATAATTGGAGAAACTATGATTGAGAGACTGTAGAATTAGGAAAACAGATATGTCATCATGATTTTTGCCAAACTTCTGGAATTTAATGAGTTGCATCTGTATATCTTACAATGAATGAGTCTATTGGCTTATGAAGAATTCCAAATTGGGCCCCTAGAACAGAGGGAGAGACTCCAGAACTCTACTGTGTTTCATGCTGAAATAATTCAGAATTTGGCAGAGACCAGAAGTAATTTTAGTCATTTGATACTTTAAGTTGTGAAAATTTATTTTCTATAATGAAAACTAGGTAGTATGATAATGACAATGGTGATTATTATCTACAATGAAGTATAGGTTAAGATACCCTTTCTGTCATTATGTGCAAAGCACCATTGTATATACATTTATAACATTCCCTTCTTTTTTTTAAACTATTATAAACACAGATAACTTTTTCAATTTCATCTTAACTCTATTAAGTGTCTTCAGTCAGTGAATAGTATATATAAAAATATATGTTTGAAAATAGGTATCATAGTAAAAACAAGCAGAAATGCAGTAACAATGTAAGATATAGTCTAAAAGTATCCCTCAGTATCTTTTCTTTATTTCTGGTGTATGTTTTGCCACAAAAAATAAGAAATTATGTAATAACGACTTGTATTTTTGTATATCAAAACTAGAGCCTTTTTAAAAAGTTAGGTATGTATACTTTCAACTTATTAGGTCCAAACGATTTTGCCAACCCCATTAAATTCCTTAAATCAGGTGCCTAATTAAAGTCACAGATATTCTGTCCAGGGCTTCAGAGTCTGCCAGTTATTTCTTCAAATAGATGACCAGTCGTTGAATTATAGATTTTTGCTGTGGGAAATTATTATATTAGTGGTGGTCATGTATTCATTGACTTTATGTCTAAATGGAAAGACTGAAGGCTATTATACATATTAAAGTATAGTGGAAGAAACTATAGAGCTTGACCATTCTCTTAAAACCAATATTTACTTCATCTTTTCATTGTGTGAATATAGTACCCATAGACTGTATCTGGCATATAAATGTCAATTTAACCTTCAGGCTTCACAAATTTCATCCACATTAAACTATATCTCATAAGTGCAGAATGTCACAGAGTCCAAATGCATGCTCTAGATCTTTACTAGTAATCACTCTACTGTTCAGGAAAAAAAAATTAATATTACAGTATTTATATTCTGGACTCCTAGAGCATGAGTAAATTTTATTTCATAGATGAGTCACTTAACAAAGGAACTTGTTCAGGAAATACTTGTTTCACATCTATGAAAAAGGGAAAATAAAATGTGTGGAATGGAATCAGGGTACAGAAAGATCAAAAGGAAAGTTCACACTAAATGATGCCTCTTTTCATTCAAGTAAATGTCAGCTATCAGTTTCAGCACACTGTCCTGATTTTTAAGAATTGGGCTATGAATGCAATGGAGAATATGATGAAAAATAAAGATCATAAAAATTTGGGAATTAATAAAATCCTTCATTGCAGGAAAGAGAGTGATTACTTTTAGCACACAGGACATAGGGGTCATTTTCAGAGGATGTCTCTGGAAATGTAGCCCTTTAAGTGACATTTCATTCTGTAATATTAAAAAGTAATTTTTATAGACCAATTTTTAAATCTGAAGTCAAGTGGAATGTAGAAATATTCTTTTATCTCTTAACCTTTGGGGTAGCTACCCAAAGGGTTTTATTGATCTAAAACACAGGAGCAACTTGATGGTCCCTAATCAGAGATGTACAATGGAAACAACTGAACAATAAAAAAAAGTTATTAAACTACACTTCACTCCCAAATCATATGGCAGGTTTCCTGGAAATAATCATTTACAAACCATCAATGTCAATTAGTAAGTTTCACAGGTATTAAGTGTATAGAAATCTTCCCTGACATGTGAATTTTATCTCTGAGTCTTCAAAAAATGATATGTTATGTAACTTGCAATCCTCATGGAATCACTAATATTTTAGATAATTTTGATCTAATAGAAATGTTCAGTTTTATAATTCATTTGATTCATTTTAATTATTGGATAATCTTTTTTACTGTATTACTTTAATCAAAAATGGCAAAACAAAGCAAACCTGAAGACTGAAATGTACTTCATAATTAAGGATTATCTATCACACACAAAAATAAGCTTTACTTACATAAGAAAAATTCTCACGTAATTACTTTCATTAGAACACTTTTGTTTCTGAAGTAAACACAGTTTAAAACTCTAAAAATAACATGACTTTATGTTTCAAATTGATTTAACATAAAATTTAGTATAAATTTAAAAGAAGATGGACTAGTTTATAATTATTACATTTTGGCCACATGGTCTTACTTAGACCCAAATGTACACAACAATTCCTGGTTAATAGTATCTATTTAGGGTACTAATGGATGTTCATATTAATGCCCCAACTCCAAATGGTGTGGCTAATAAGACATTAGCCCACTTCAAAATTGGAAAGTATGACTATTTAAAGATAGGTTAAATCAGCAGCATAAAAAAAGATATCCACTACACAGGATTTTTTCTTTTTTTTCATTTATTTTTATTAGTTGGAGGCTAATTACTTTACAACATTGCAGTGGTTTTTGTCATACATTGAAATGAATTAGCCATGGATTACATGTACTTCCCATCCCAGTCCCCCCTCCCACCTCCCTCTCCACCCGATCCCTCTGGGTCTTTCCAGTGCACCAGGCCTGAGCACTTGTCTCATGCATCCAACCTGGGCTGGTGATCTGTTTCACCCTAGATAATATACATGTTTCGATGCTGTTCTCTTGAAACATCCCACCCTCGCCTTCTCCCACCGAGTCCACAAGTCTGTTCTATACATCTGAGTCTCTTTTTCTGTTTTACATATAGGGTTATCGTTACCATCTTTCTAAATTCCATATATATGTGTTAGTATACTGTAATGGTCTTTATCTTTCTGACTTACTTCGCTCTGTATAATGGGCTCCAGTTTCATCCATCTCATTAGAACTGATTCAAATGAATTCTTTTTAATGGCTGAATAACATTCCATGGTGTATATGTACCACAGCTTCCTCATCCATTTGTCTGCTGATGGGCATCTAGGTTGCTTCCATGTCCTGGCTATTATAAACAGTGCTGCAATGAACATTGGGGTGCACGTGTCTCTTTCAGATCTGGTTTCCTCCGTGTGTATGCCCAAAAGTGGGATTGCTGGGTCATATGGCAGTTCTATTTCCAGCTTTTTAAGAAATCTCCACACTGTTTTCCATAGTGGCTGTACTAATTTGCATTCCCACCAACAGTGTAAGAGGGTTCCATTTTCTCCACACCCTCTCCAGCATTTATTGCTTGTAGACTTTTGGATAGCAGCCATCCTGACTGGCGTGTAATGGTACCTCATTGTGGTTTTGATTTGCATTTCTCTGATGATGAGTGATGAGCATCTTTTCATGTGTTTTTTTGCCATCTGTATGTCTTCCTTGGAGAAATGTCTGTTTAGTTCTTTGGCCCATTTTATGATTGGGTCATTTATTTTTCTGGAGTTGAGCTGCAGGAGTTGCCTGTATATTTTTGAGGTTAATCCTTTGTCTGTTGCTTTGTTTGCTTATTTCCTCCCAATCTGAGGGCTGTCTTTTCACCTTGCTTATAGTTTCCTTTGTTGTGCAAAAGCTTTTAAGTTTCATTAGGTCCCATTTGTTTATTTTTGCTTTTGTTTCTAAAATTCTGGGATGTGGGTCATAGAGGATCCTGCTGTGATTTATGTCCGAGAGTGTTTTGCCTATGTTCTCCTCTAGTTTTATAGTTTCTGGTCTTACATTTAGATCTTTAATACATTTTGAGTTTTTTTTTTCCATTTATTTTTATTAGTTGGAGGCTAATTACTTTACATCATTGCAGTAGTTTTTGTCATACAGTGAAATGAATTAGCCATGGATTTACATGTATTCCCCATCCCGGTCCCTCCTCCTACCTCCCTCTCCACCTGATCCCTCTGGGTCTTCCCAGTGCACCAGGCCCGAGCACTTGTCTCATGCACCCAACCACATATATATGGAATTTAGAAAGATGGTAACGATAACCCTATATGCAAAACAGAAAAAGAGACTCAGATGTATAGAACAGACTTGTGGACTCTGGGAGAAGGCGAGGGTGGGTTGTTTCAAGAGAACAGCATCGAAACATGTATATTATCTAGGGTGAAACAGATCATTTTGAGTTTATTTTTGTGTATGGTGTTAGAAAGTGTTCTAGTTTCATTCTTTTACAGGTGGTTGACCAGTTTTCCCAGCACCACTTGTTAAAGAGGTTGTCCTTTTTCCATTGTATATCCTTACCTCCTTTGTTGAAGATAAGGTGACCATAGGTTCGTGGATTTATCTCTGGGCTTTCTATTCTGTTCCATTGATCTATATTTCTGTCTTTGTGCCAGTACCATACTGTCTTGATGACTGTGGCTTTGCAGTATAGTCTGAAGTCAGGCAGGTTGATTCTTCCAGTTCCATTCTTCTTTCTCAAGGTTACTTTGGCTATTCGAGGTTTTTTGTATTTCCATACAAATTGTGAAATTATTTGTTCTAGTTCTGTGAAAAATACCGTTGGTAGTTTGATAGGGATTGCATTGAATCTATAGATTGCTTTGGGTAGTATAGCCATTTTGACAATATTGATTCTTCCAATCCATGAACACGGTATATTTCTCCATCTGTTTGTGTCCTCTTTGATTTTTTTCATGAGTACATAGGATTTTTTCAACCTCTACTCCACCTTCCTCACAGTTTGACTTTTGTGCCAAGGTAGAAATTTTCTCCAGAGATCCCTTTGCAGATTCCACCTTGTGTTCTTCAGTTAGAATGGCATTATATGCCCATTCTTAATTGAACCACTAGGACCCAGAAAGGAATGATCGTGGTTATTTAAACTAATGCAAATTAATCACTACCCATGGGGAGGGCTGTGGGGAAAGGTTTGGACAAGTTCTCCATAAAAGAAAGAAACCAATTATTAAGCAGGTAACCAAATGTATTTTTTACACCCAATACTGGGAACAGTTGACTTATTAAGAGAAACTTTGTGAATCAATAAATTGATTCAACCCCTCCTGCAAACCCAAGGGAAGGAAAAGAGAATTATTCAAAATGAGGAGATTACATATATTTTCTGAAAAGATAGCCTAACATTGATTTTTATAAAGCTAGTTGGTCCCAGAAAGTAGGGCAGAATTTGAAGATATTTTTAATAATATTCTGTCTGTCATGAATTTGAAATAAACAGTACTAAAATATATTTGAGTGATTTGAACAGTGCTGACATGCCTCCTACTTTTTTATTTTAAATCATGACTATCTCTTTTAACCTTTGGTTTTAAGCCTTTAAGAGAATTGCTTTATATTTACATAGTATATTCAGTTTGGGAAACAAGAAGCAGTCCATAAATTGATTTACTAACTATAGACCGTGTTCTGCACTTAATTATTCACCATTATATTCCTCTTTGGAGTCTTAGGACAAAAAACATATATATATATAATTTCTCCCAATACTGAAATAAATTCAGTCATGTCTGCTGGGCTATTTGGAAACTATTCAATAGAATCAATTAACACTCAATAACAGCTTAGAATTGCTACCAAACATTTTATTTTATTTTTTCCATTTATTTTTATTAGTTGGAGGCTAATTGCTTTACAATATTGTAGTGATTTTTAACATACATTGACATGAATCAGCCATGGATTTCCATGTATTCCCCATCCCAATCCCCCCTCCCACCTCCCTCCCCATCCCATCCCTCTGGGTCGTCCCAGTGCACCAGCCCTGAGCACTTGTCTCATGCATCCAACCTGGGCTGGTGATCTGTTTCACCCGTGATAGTATACTTGTTTCAATGCTGTTCTCTCTGAACATCCCACCGTTGCCTTCTCCCACAGAGTCTAAAAGTCTGTTCTGTACATCTGTGTCTCTTTTTCTGTTTTGCATATAGGGTTATCATTACCATCTTTTAAATTCCATATATATGTGTTAGTATACTGTATTTGTCTTTATCTTTCTGGCTTACTTCACTCTGTATAACGGGCTCCAGTTTCATCCATCTCATTAGAACTGATTCAAATGAATTCTTTTTAATGGCTGAATAACATTCCATGGTGTATATGTACCACAGCTTCCTCATCCATTCATCTGCTGATGGGCATCTAGATTGCTTCCATGTCCTGGCTATTATAAGCAGTGCTGCGATGAACATTGGGGTACACGTGTCTCTTTCAGATCTGGTTTCTTCAGTGTGTATGCCCAGGAGTGGGATTGCTGGGTCATATGGCAGTTCTATTTCCAGTTTTGTTAAAGAATCTCCACACTGTTCTCCGTAGTGGCTGTACTAGTTTGCATTCCCACCAACAGTGTAAGAGGGTTCCCTTTTCTCCACACCCTCTCCAGCATATATTGCTTGTAGACTTTTGGATAGCAGCCATTCTGACTGGCGTGTAATGGTACCTCATTGAGGTTTTGATTTGCATTTCTCTGATAATGAGTGATGTTGAGCATCTTTCCATGTGTTTGTTAGCCATCTGTATGTCTTCTCTGGAGAAATGTCTGTTTAGATCTTTGGCCCATTTTTTGATTGGGTGTCATTTATTTTTCTGAAACTGAGCTGCAGGAGTTGCTTGTATATTTTTGAGGTTAATCCTTTGTCTGTTTCTTCATTTGCTATTATTTTCTCCCATTCTGCAGGCTGTCTTTTCACCTTGCTTAGAGTTTCCTTTGTTGTGCAAAAGCTTTTAAGTTTAATTAGGTCCCATTTGTTTATTTTTGCTTTTATTTCCAATATTCTGGGAGGTGGCTCATAGAGGATCTTGCTGTGATTTATGTCAGAGAGTGTTTTGCCTATGTTCTCTGCTAGGAATTTTATAGTTTCTGGTCTTACATTTGGATCTTTAATCCATTTTGGGTTTATTTTTGTGTATGGTGTTAGAAAGTGTTCTAGTTTCATTCTTTTACAGGTGGTTGACCAGTTTTCCCAGCACCAGTTGTAGAGGTTGTCTTTTGTCCATTGTATATTCTTGCCTCCTTTGTCGAAGATAAGGTGTCCACAGGTTCGTGGATTTATCTCTGGGCTTTCTATTCTGTCCCATTGATCTATATTTCTGTCTTTGTGCCAGTACCATACTGTCTGATGACTGTGGCTTTGTAGTAGAGCCTGAAGTTAGGCAGGTTGATTCTTCCAGTTCCATTCTTCTTTCTCGAGATTGCTTTGGCTATTCGAGGTTTTTTGTATTTCCATACAAATTGTGAAATTATTTGTTCTAGTTCTGTGAAGAATACTGGCTACCAAACATTTTAATGATAGAAATACATCAAAAATCTCTTGTTGATATCTAACTAGAGATAAGTAAGAGAGGTGAGAAAAGGAGGAAAAAGGAAAGGAAGAAAAGATAGGAGAGGAGAGGAAAGGGGAGTACAGAGAAAGAAAAAAAACATGAGTCTTAGGAAAGAGAATAAGAAATATTTTAATCCATTTTTAAAGTTTAGTGAAGTTAAATTAACTGCTTTATTTAGAAAAAAAAAATCGAGTAGGTCATTTTTCTGGTGCTTTAATTATAGAGCCCCAAAATGTATATTCAAAAATAATAGCCAAATTTTGGATAAGAAACACATACTATTCATCATTATATAACTACAACCCTCACCTTTATTCAAATAAGTTCCTATACTTTTTTATATGAGCAATAAATTCTAGTACAATGAAGTCTTTGAGGTTGAAATAAGGTTCTATAGTGTTTGAATCAATCAAACCAAATATGTCAGATTTAACACAGATTCGATTTTAAGAAAAGGCAGTGAAAGACTGTTCTTAACAGGCAGAACTTGGCTTGAATGTACTGCTTACTCTGTTAAAATTTTGTTTTTATTCAACAAATTTAAATTTCTTTGATTTATCTGAAGAATAGCAATGATAAAGCATATCTTTGTTAAAATATCTAGATGTACATATACAGGTATTGTAGATGAGTGTTTGTGAGGCTGAATATGTGTGTGCTTTTTGTACAGACAGGTTTGTACATATACAAATAGCATAAAAATTTAAGCCAAAATATATTATTATAACAACTAAAATTGGCTGTGATTTATATTAATCAGTACCTTAATATCTCAGTCTGTTTTTAATAGTGCCAAATCATTTTATAAAGCCTTTTACAGAATATGAAAAATGACTTCAAAGTTTATTTTAAACTTGACTAATATTATCTGAAATTTGCTACATACATGCAGAAACAAACAAAAAACTAGTACTCAGGAACAAACTGGAAACAAGCAGTTTAAAATGATAAACTATTTTACCTAGCTCATTTACATTGAATTGCAATATAAGTTTGAAAATAATAAACTCAAAGCCATGGTAGTATGTTTACCATATGTGTGAAAATTTGTAATATTTCTGGATTTTGAGAGCTTTAGAATTGATAATGGAGAAGGCAATGGTATCCCACTCCAGTACTCTTACCTGGAAAATCCCATGGATGGAGGAGCCTGCTAGGCTACAGTCCATGGGGTCGCAAAGAGTCGGAAACGACTGAGCAACTTCACTTTCACTTTCACTTTTCATATTCCTTGTGTGGTTATCTGGTTTAAGCTTATTACTTATACGTTTGGTGAAAATATGCATAAGCTCTGAATTTATTTTTTATATTATAATCTGACTTAATGTGTTTAATTTTGTAAGCATGGTTCTCATGTTAAGATATTTAGTTTAAAAAGTCAACACTATCCTAGAACACTTATGAAGAATATGGTTAAGTACTCATTATAATTTTAGAGGCCCAAAATAATTCCTAGTTTTATCTGTATATAACATTCTCTCCCCTGAACTAGAATGGACTTCACAGAAATAAACCTGAATAGCCTAGGTAAGGGACAGGGAGCACTGATACTGATCTTGTCCCTTGGAAGATCTTTCTGAGTTCTGTATGGCTTAAACCTAAATAGGACCTTCTGTTACTAGAATTGTGGAACAGCCTATATAAGTTTTTTGTTGCCTTCCTTTTTTTCTTCCTTTCTTTCTTCCCTCTCCTGTCTCCTCCTTTCTCTCATATATTCATGCAGCACACCTTACTTGTTTAACATGAACATATGGCTAAAAGTTGATAGATTCACCATGGCTAACTTGAGAGATCCATAGAGTGTAATAATTGTTTGGCCACTTGTAGAAATCTATTGTCCAAATTTTACATTGTCATAGACAGTCATGGGTCTGTTTGACAATCACTGCATAATTAATAGGCCATTTTATTGGCTTCTATTGACTCTCACATAATTTAGTTAGAATCAGCGACAATTCTTATCACTTCCATATCATCAAGGCTGCATGTTGACTGATTATATAATACTGTTTTTTTAAAGTTAGTTCTTTATTCATACTGATAATTCCAATTTTTCTCATAACTTATAGCTTTTATTTCATGCTAAAGAGAGGACTCTTTAAACTTCTGCAACTTCCTGAAACTTCTGAAACTTCCTAAAGTGATTCTAAACTTGTTCAAATAAATATTTTTTGTTCTCTAAAATCTAAAATTAAAAATTTAGACCACATACAACTAGAGTAGATTTAGATACTTACCCAAATAATTTGTGTATACTAATAAGTCCATGTACCTGAATAATTTTGCAATAAGAAATTCATGATCTGAGACACAGTCAGCTCCCAGTTTCTCTCTCTCTCTCTCTTTTTTTTTTTTTTTGCTGACTATGTAGAGCTTCTCCATTTCAGCTGCAAAGAATATAATCAATTTGATTTTGATATTGACCATCGGGTGATATCCATGTGTAGAGTCATCTCATGTGTTGTTGGAATAGGATATTTGCTATGACCAGTGCATTCTCTTGGCAAAACTGTGTTGGTCTTTGACCTGCTTCACTTTGTACTCCAAGGTCAAACTTGCCTGTTACTCCAGGTTATTTCTTGACTACCTACTTTTGCATTCCAGTCCCCTATGATGGAAAGGACTTCTTCTTTTTTTTTTTTTTTTTGGTATTGATTCTAGAAGGTCTTGTAAGTCATCATAGAACCATTCAATTTCATCTTCTTCAGCTTTATTGGTTGGGCATAGACTTGGTTATTGTGATACTGAATGGTTTGCCTTGGAAATGAACAGAGACCATTCTGTCATTTTTGAGATTGCACCCAAGTACTGCATTTTGAACTCTTTTGCTGACTATGAGGGCTACTGCAATTCTTCTAAGGGATTCTTTCCCATAGTAGTAGATACAATGGTCATCTGAATTGAATTCACCCATTCCCATCCATTTTAGATCACTGATTCCTAGAATGTCAATATTCACTCTTGCCGTCTCCTGTTTGATCACTTCCAATTTACCTTGATTCATGGACCTAACATTCCGGGCTCCTATGCAATATTGCTTTTTACAGCATCAGAGTTTCATCACCAGAAACATCCACAACTGGGCGTTGTTTATTCCTTGGCTCTGCCTCTTCATTCTTCCTGGAGCTATTTCTCCTCTCTTCTTCAGTAGCATGTTGGACACCCACCAACCTGGGGAGTTCATCTTTCAGTGTTATATCTTTTTACCTTTTCATACTGTATATGGGGTTCTCAAGCAAGAATACTGAAGTGGTTTTGCTATTCCCTTCCTCAGTGAACCACATTTTGTCTTCACCATGACTCATCCTTCTTAGGTGACCATACATGACTTGGTCCATAATTTCATTAAGTTACACAAAACTGTGACCCATATGATCATTTTGGCTAGTTTTCTGTGTTTTTGGTGTTCATTGTGTCTGCCCTCTGATGGATGAAAAGGGGCTTGTGGAAGCTTCCTGATGGGAGGGACTGGCTGTGGGGAAAACTGGATCTTGCTTTGAGGAGAGGGGCCATGCTCAATAGATCTTTAATCCAATTTTCTGCTGATGGGTGGGGCTGTGTTCTATCCCTATAATTTGGCCTAATGCC
This sequence comes from Odocoileus virginianus, assembly GCF_023699985.2. NCBI lineage: Eukaryota > Metazoa > Chordata > Mammalia > Artiodactyla > Cervidae > Odocoileus > Odocoileus virginianus. Next base: position 21,951,880 of record NC_069687.1, on the reverse strand, counting down.
TAACTATGGAGGGGCAATGATGACCTCCTCCAAAAGGACTTATGCCAGCATGCCTTGCCTCTCAAAACCGCTGCTGCCAGTTCTCCTGACCCCGCAGCAGGCCACTGGCAACCCACACCTCCAAAGGTGACTCCCAAACACTCACAGGCAAGTCACCTCACTTATTTAATTGATATGCAGAGCACATCATGTGAAATGACAGGTGGGATGAGCAAAGCTGGTGGAGGTGATGGAATTCCAGCTGAGCTATTTCAAATCCTAAAAGATGATGCTATTAAAGTGCCACACTCAATATGCCAGTAAATTTGGAAAACTCAGCAGTGGCCACAGGACTGGAAAAGGTCAGTTTTCATTCCAATCACAAAGAAGGAACTGACAAAGAATGTTCAAACTACTGCAGAATTGCACTAATTTCACATGCTAGCAAACTAATGCTCAAAATCCTTCAAGCTAAGCTTCGACATTATGTGAACTGAGAACCAAGGAATTAAAGAGCCTCTTCATGAAGGTGAAAGAAGAGAGTGGAAAAGCTAGCTTAAAACTCATTATTCAAAAAACAAAGATCATGGATCCAGTCCCATCACTTCGTGGCAAATAGATGAGGAAACAATGGAAACAGTGACAGAATTTATATTCGTGAGCTCCAAAACCACTGCCAACAGTGACTGCAGCCATGAAACTAAAAGATGCTTGCTACTTGGAAGAAAAGCTATGATGAATCAAGACAATATATTAAAAAACAGAGACATCACTTTGCCAACAAAGTCTGGATAGTCAAAGCTATGGTTTTTCCAGTAGTCATGTACAGATGTGAGATTTGGCCCATAAAGAAGGCTGAGCACTGAAGAACTGATACTTTCAAACTATGGTGCTGGAGAAGACTCTCCAGAGTCCCTTGGACAGCAAGAAAATCAAACCAGTCAATCCTAAAGGATATCAACACTGAAAATTCACATGAAAGACTGATGCTAAAGCTGAAGCTCCAATACTTTGGCCACCTAATGTGAAGAACCGGCACATTGGAAAAGGACCTGATGCTGAGAAAGATTGAGGGCAGGAGCTGAAGGGAGTGACAGAGGATGAGGTGATTGGATGGCATCATTGACTCAGTGGACATGAGTTTGAGAAAACTCTGGAAGATAGTGAAGGGCAGGGAAACCTGGTGTGTTGTATTGTATGGGGTCACAAAGAATCAGACATGACTGAGCAACTGAACAGCAAAACAACAATAATAATACAATCTGAAATAATTCACTCTGAAAGTTTGAATTAAAATCTTGTTCACTAGCATAGTGGCAAATTCTAACCTCATATAGTTATTGGTTTACTATGTGACTCCAAATCTTATAACCAGAGAAAGCTGGGAAAACTGTATTGGTTTAGTGCCACATTTCAATTACTGAGTAATATACTCAGTTTGTTTACATTGATATGATACCCTGAAAACCATCAATACATTTCATATAATCAGTAAGTATACTATATGTTGTGTTGAAAAGTAGTTCTGATTGGGTCATTTATATTTCTGGAATTGAGCTTCAGGAGTTGCTTATATATTTTTGAGATTAATCCTTTGTCTGTTGCTTCATTTGCTATTATTTTCTCCCAATCTGACGGCTGTCTTTTCACCTTACTTATAGTTTCCTTTGTTGTGCAAAAGCCTTTTAAGTACCCAATCAATCAAAAAATGGGCCAAAGAACTAAACAGACATTTCTCCAAAGAAGACATACAGATGGCTAACAAACACATGAAAAGATGCTCAACATCACTCATTATCAGAGAAATGCAAATCAAAACCACAATGAGGTACCATTACACGCCAGTCAGGATGGCTGCTATCCAAAAGTCTACAAGCAATAAATGCTGGAGAGGGTGTGGAGAAAAGGGAACCCTCTTATACTGTTGGTGGGAATGCAAACTAGTACAGCCACTATGGAGAATAGTGTGGAGATTTCTTAAAAACCTGGAAATAGAACTGTCATATGACCCAGCAATACCACCTCTAGGCATACGCACTGAGGAAACCAGATCTGAAAGAGACACGTGCACCCCAATGTTCATTGCAGCACTGTTTATAATAGCCAGGACATGGAAGCAACCTAGACGCCCATCAGCAGACGAATGGATAAGGAAGCTGTGGTACCATGGAATGTTATTCAGCCATTAAAAAGAATTCATTTGAATCAGTTCTAATGAGATGGATGAAACTGGAGCCCATTATACAGAGTGAAGTAAGCCAAAAAGATAAAGAACATTACAGCATACTAACACATATATATGGAATTTAGAAAGATGGTAATAATAATCCTATATGCAAAACAGAAAAAGAGACACAGATGTACAGAACAGACTTTTAGACTCTGTGGGAGAAGGCGAGGGTGGGATGTTTCGAGCGAACAGTATGTATATTATCTATAGTGAAACAGATCACCAGCCCAGGTGGGATGCATGAGACAAGTGCTCGGGGCTGGTGCACTGGGAAGACCCAGAGGAATCGGGTGGAGAGGGAGGTGGGAGGGGGGATCGGGATGGGGAACACATGTAACTCCATGGCTGATTCATGTCAATGTATGACAAAACCCACTACAATATTGTGAAGTAATTAGCCCCCAACTAATAAAAATACATGAAAAAAAAAAAAGAAAGAAAAGTAGTTCTGAGATTCAGTCATCCATTCATGCAATATATATACATAATTAATACCATATTACCAGATATTATGATATTGTAGTGAGATATATGTAACTATTACAGTATTCATTTCTGGATTGTACATAATGAGATAATATCTTGGCAAGCTTCATAAAAATGGTATGTACTCAGAAGTGGAACACAGATTTTTCACATCCATAGCCAACAGGATACTTATGTTCTGTTTCAGAAACATAATGTCTTTAATGAAGATTGAGGAATTATCACTATCATATCAGCAGATTTCTAAATGCTCACAAGGTAAATAGGAAAATATCTTATTGTCCCTGTAATATAACCTTTTTTAAAATGCCAACATTATAATAAACTTGTAGGAAACTGTAATCATATGCACTTTTCACTGTAACTATCTCTCATATGTTTTATTTCACCAAAATTACAGGTCATAATACTGGTAAAATAATGTGTTGATACAAAGTTAGAATTAAGAACTATTCTTTTAAAGACTCTAGTGGACATTGATTTCCTTTAAGCAATAATCATAATAAATCAAAATGGCAGAAGGAAACTTTTGGAGATGATAGATATGTTTACGGTATAGAATGGTGGTTGGCTAGAGATGGGGAAGGGAAAATAAGGGTTATTTTTCAATGGATATAAAGTTATACAAGATGAATAAGGTCTAGATATCTACTGTAAACCATAGTGCCTACAGTTAACAAGTAGCTTAATCAAACTCTTAAACATTTATTAAGGGGGTAGATTTCATGTTCAATATTCTTACCAGACCTTCATGTATCACAGCCTTGTCATGGCAAAGGGGCTTGCATAACTCAATGAAGTTGTGAGCCAAGCCATGCAGGATCACTAAAGATGGGCAGGTAATGGTAGAGAGCTCTGAAAAAACCTGGTCCACTGGAGGAGGGAATGGCAAGTCACTCCAGTATTCTTGCCTTGAGAACCCCATGAACAATATGGAAAGGCAAACAGATATAATGTTGGAGGATGAGCCCCTCAGGTTGGAAGGTGTCCAATATGCTTCTGGGAAAGAGCAAAGGGCAAATACTAATATTTCCAGAAAGAATGAAGCGGCTGGACTAAGGCACAAACAATGTTCAAGCAATGCACAAATGAGTTGTGGATGTGTGTGGTGTTGAAAGTAAAAATTTGATGCTGTAAGAACAATGCTACATAGGAACCTGGAATGTTAGGTACATGGATGAATCACAAGCTGGAATCAAGATTGCCAGGAGAAATATCAACAAACCTTAGATATGAAGATGATGCTACTCTAATGGAAGAAAGTGAAGCAGAACTAAAGAGCTTCTTGGTGAGGGTGAAAAAGGAAGTGAAAAAACTGGCTTAAAACTCAACATTTAAAAAAAAAACTGAGATCATGGCTTCCAGTCTCATCACTTTATGTCTAATAGACGGGAGAAAAAGTGGAAGTAGTGACAGATTTTATTTTCTTGGGTATCAAAATCACTCTGACAGTGACTGAAGCCATGAAATTAAAAGATCCTTGTGCCCCAGAATAAAGCTATAACAAAGCTAGACAGTGTACTAAAATGCAAAGACCTCATACTGCTAACAAAAATCCATATAATCAAAGCTATGGTTTTTTCCAGTATTGATGTACAGATGTGAGAGTTGGATCGTAAAATGGCTGAGCACTGAAGAGTTGATACTTTTCAACTGTGGTTCTGGAGAAGATTCTTGATAGTCCATGAACAGCAAGATCAAACCAGTCAATCCTAAAGGAAATCAACCCTGAATATTCATTGGAAGGACTGATGTTAAAGCCGAAACTCCAATATTTTGGCCACCTGATGTGAAGAGCCATCTCATCGGAAAAGACCCAGATGCTGGAAAAGATTGAAGGCAAAAGGTGAAAGGGATGACAGGGTATGAGGTGGTTGGGTAGCAACACTGCCTAAATGGACATAAATTTGAGCAAACTCCAGGAGATAATGAAAGGCAAGGAAGCCTGGTGTGCTTCAGTCCTTTGGTCATAAAAGAGCTGGACACATCTTAGTGACTGAACAACAATTCTTGATACACGTACACAAAGCAAAGATACAAGAAAACTTTTGGAGATGATGAAAAGTTAAAATGATGATCACTCAGTTGTCTCCAACTCTCAGGTGGATTCCTTACCAGCTGAGCCACCAGGGAAGTCCAAGAATACTGGAGTGGGTAGCCTTTCCCTTCTTCAGAGGACCTTCCCAACCCAGGGATCAAACCCAGGTCTCCCACATTGCAGGCGGAGTCTTTACCAGCTAAGTTATCAGGAAGCCCAAGAATCCTGGAGTGGGTAGCCTATCCCTTCTCCAGCCTATATTCCTGACCAAGGAATCAAACTGGGATCTCCTGCATTGTAGGCGGGCTCTTTACCAGCTAAAGATATGCATGCTTATTTCCTTAATCACTGTAATGCACACATACATTGTTGTATGAATGTAATCAAGATCATCAGGTTGTAGGAATTAAATGTACTGTTTTTTTTTAACATAATTTATACCTCAATAAATCTATTTTTTAAATCTCTTAGAAAAACTGTACTCAGGGTAGAGATATAGGCTTAAAATTGTAAGATGCCTCAGAGGCACTGCATTTATCTTTTGTAAAGATATAACAATATTTTGCTTTTAAAGTATGAAGTATGTCTATGTTTAATAGAAAGAACTCTGATTTTATCTTTTTTCATCAAATTTGTACATAGATGGAACAACTGTGAATTGAGAAAATAAGTCATCTAATTTCCCTTTCCAAGCCAAACATCTATTCTTAACTACAAGGAAATATATTCTAACCAAAATTAAAGAAAAACCAGCCTCAGATACATAAAATATCCCTTAATTTTTAAAAAATATAGAAAAATAAGAAAATTATATATATATATATATATATATATATATATATATATATATATTCTGCATTAGCACATAAAAATTGAAGTTTCCATATAATGAGGAATTAGTGTGAAACAGTAAGATAACAGAGATCATGATAGTTATAATTGCACATAAGTGGTAAGAGTATGGTAGGAACTCTGAAGGAAAATTGAGTTAATCTCTGAAAATTATATGTATATATATGTGTGTGTATACATACATATATATATATTCTTTTTTCTACCGACCTATCATCTATCTAACTATCCACTGACTACCCCAGAATATTCTAGAAAATATAAGAATATATAATACACACTACCACTCACATCCTTTAAGTCATAAGAATAGCTACCTTGTTAAAGTCATGTAGCACGTAGATAACTCCATTCTACAGTTCTGAGATAACATCAGTGAAAATAAAAAATAATGCTTTAGTATTTTTATAGAAATACATTTGACCTCCGTCAATTCAGGTCTCTCTGAAAAAAATTAACCATCAAACTTTGTGAACCACTAATTTATGGAATGATTTCCATTCCCAGAACATTTAATTTAATTTCTGGGAAATGGTTCATTTTGCCAGCCTCTTTTTCCTTTTTGTGATGTATAGGTAGATGTGTGAATTGAATATAAGTAAAGAGAAAGATAAATATGTTGAGCACTCTCCTACCAAAGAAGTCTGCAAGCATAACGTTTTCTATGTCATGTACAAAATCATGGTGATTTTTCTTTTATATTTTTCTAATAATAAAATTATACTTTGAATATTTCCAGTATGATTATTTTCTTCTAAGTTTTCAACTCATTTTCAAATTACTTGAAGTATTGATTGTTTTTTTCTGAAATTAGAGTATAAATTGTGTGTTCTAGTCATTGTTTAAAGATTTAAAAATAAAAAATAAATGTAAAGAATATTAACATTATCTGAAGACTTGGCATACATAAAAATCAAATCATTGTTGTATGACTTGCCTTAAGGTTACATTATTTATTATTATAATGATATAAATACGTCATTTATTATTTGTAGAACATACAAGAATAATACTCATTTTAAAGTTCTCTTATACTCTAGGTATATATGATTATGTATGTTTAGTAGGATTGTATGTGTATAAATGTTTGAGTATGTGTATATTCTCTTACATTTGTATTTAACAAAATATTCTACAATGAGATTTTCTATTATTTTCATTGATGAATAAGCTTATTTTTTGTTCTACTACAACATTATTTTACCTTTTGTAAAGAACTAATGTTTTTAAACATAAGACAGTAAAACTAGTCTGCATTTTATCAAATACATTCTGCATTTACTATTTGTGGTTTTATTCAAATTTTGAGTAACTTTATACAATTAGAAAATACACTTTTGACAATAAGGTGTATTTAAATAGAAGTTTGTTCAGAATCATTTATAATATTGATTTAGCCAAGTATTCAATCATATTGTGTATTACATTTTGATCAGTATTGAATATTTATAATGGAATTAACTTCCAGAAAACTATTAGTAAATAATGTGTCATTTGGGGTTTTTTCGTGAAATGGAATATGCATTTCATTTTGGTTTCTATTTTGGTCTAAACATATATAATTTCTATCCTATTATTGTTGATATATGAGAGTTATTGACTTCTATATGTTGTGACAGGATAGTCCGTCAAACTCTTATATTTCTTTATGTTCTAATGATACATTAGCTTCTTGTAATCTTTCCAAATAGATAGTCATATCCTTTGTTAATTAGAGCAACTAGCCAAAAGCCATAAATTTTTTTCATTGTTCTTTACTTCTTGCAGGACATCATTAAACAATTGTGGTGGGCATTCCTTCTTATTTTCAACTTTTTAGTAAACTGCTACTAGTGATTTGCCATTAAGTATTTTACTGTGTAGTAGCTTGATTTAATCATCATTTCAGTAGTCTCCTTTATCTCAAATTATGGTATTTTCTTTTGTAAAACACCCCATTGATTTATGTTTGAATATCTTTTCAGAAGTTTCTTGGTGATAAGTATCAAATGATTAATCTTCAGTAAAGTGAGATAAACCATAGTATTTTATTTCCCAAAGAACAGTATATGAAGACTGAACTTAGCTTAAGTCTAGTATTATTGTGGGATCGTTTATTAAATTATAATTGTTAGGCAGGGTTCAGCTCAGTTCAGTTCAGTCCCTCAGTCGTGTCCGACTCTGCGACCCCATGAATCGCAGCACGCCAGGCCTCTCTGTCCATCGCCAACTCCCAGAGTTTACTCAAACTTATGTTCATCGAGTCAGTGATGCCGTCCAGCCATCTCATCCTCTGTTGTCCCCTTCTCCTCCTGCCCCCAATCCCTCCCAGCATCAGGGTCTTTTCCAATGAGTCAACTCTTCGCATGAGGTGGCCAAAGTATTGGAGTTTCAGCTTCAGCATCAGTCCTTCCAATGAACATCCAGGACTGATCTCCTTTAGGATAGTCTGGTTGGTCCCTAGTTGGCCCCTAGTTGGTCCCTAGTTGGTCCCTGCAAGTCCCTAGTCCTTGCAGTCCAAGGGACTCTGAAGAGTCTTCTCCAATACCACATTCAAAAGCATCAATTATTCGGCGCTCAGCTTTCTTCACAGTTCAACTCTCACATCCATACATGACCAGTGGAAAAACCATAGCCTTGACTAGACGGACCTTTGTTGACAAAGTAATGTCTCTGCTTTTAAATATGCTATCTAGGTTGGTCATGACTTTCCTTCCAAGGAGTAAGCGTCTTTTAATCTCATCGCTGCAGTCACCATCTGCAGTGATTTTGGAGCCGAAAAAAATTAAGTCAGCCACTGTTTCCACTGTTTCCCCATCTATTTGCCATGAAGTGATGGGGACCAGATACCATGTTCTTAGTTTTCTGAATGTTGAGCTTTAAGCCAACTTTTTCACTCTCCTCTTTCATTGTCATCAAGAGGCTTTTTAGTTCCTCTTCACTTTCTGCCATAAGGGTGGTGTCATCTGCATATCTGAGGTTATTGATATTTCTCCTGGCAATCTTGATTCCAGCTTGTGCTTCCTCCAGCCCAGCATTTCTCATGATGTTCTCTGTATATAAGCTAAATAATCAGGGTGACAATGTGCTCCTTGATGTGCTCCTTTTCCTATTTGGAACCAGTGTGTTGTTCCATGTCCAGTTCTAACTGTTGCTTCCTGACCTGCATACAGGTTTCTCAAGAGGCAGATCAGGTGTTCTGGTATTCCCATCTCTTTCAGAAATTTCCACAGTTTATTGTGATCCACACAGTCAAGGGCTTTGGCAGGTTTAGATGCAGTCAATTAAGTTTTTACTTTTTAAAATATGATTCTTATACTCCAGACATGCACTGATATGATACTACTAAACTCACTGCATACACTACTGCTTCATATTCTAATTCTTTGAACTGATCAAATTCACAAGAAAATACAATCCATTGATACTCTTCTTATAGGATTCTTCCTCTTTGTGCTGCCATTTCCTAGTTTAATTAAGATTTCTATAAATCTCACTATCATCTCCCTCTTCCTCGCATTCTTTTCCTTCGAGATTTTCATTTCTGAATAGGTTACAGTGATTTCAGTCACTACTCATTGTTTACTATTATTCAATAACTTTCAAAGTAGAAATAGCATCTGAGTGATTGAAAATCTACTTACAAGGCAAAAAGATGGCCACTTAAGCTTTTGTTTAGTATAATTTTATTCTTGTGGGTTAGGAGGCTGAATGTGTGGTGTAAATCTTGACTTCCTCCTTGTTTCAGTTAAATTTAATGTGTTCAATTTTGTATGTCATACAATATGGAGAGTTTAATATTTCCTCTACCCATCTTTATAGTATATTGTCTACACAAAATGACTTTAATTATCCCACTCTTTGTAATCATGTCCCTTGCAAATTGATTTTGCATTACTTTCCATCAAGAAAAGGAGTCTACTCCACTCTTTGAGCCTAAGTTGGCCTTATGATTTATTTTGTTGTTGTTGTTGTTTAGTCAGTCTCTAAGTCATGCCTGAAGCATGTCAGGCTTCCCTGTCCTTGACTGCCTCCCTGAGTTTCCTCAAATTCATGTCCAATAGTGATGCTGGAAACAAACCTAGAAGCACAGAGATATGATCATGGCCTGTATTTAGATATATATAACAATAACCAATGTTAAAGTGATACGGAACATGTAAGCTTTATGATGCATGGGCTTTCCTGATAGCTCAGTTGGTAAAGAATCGACTTGCAATGCTGTAGACTCCCGTTCAATTCTGGACGATTCAATTCTGGAAGATTCGCTGCAGGAGGGATAGGCTACCCACTCCAGTATTCTTGGGCTTCCATTATGGCTCAGCTGGTAAAGAATCTGCCCCCAATCTGGGAGACCTGGGTTGGTTCCCTAGGTTGGGAAAATCCCCTGGAGAAGGGAAAGGCCACCTACTCCGGTATTCTGACCTAGAGAATTCCATGGACTGTGTAGTCAGTCCATTGGGTCCCAAAGAATCGGATATGACTGATATTCACTTTCACTGTTTTTCATTTTCATAATGCATGCGCATGCCTAGTTTCTAAGACATGCCTGACTCTTTGTGACCCCATGGACTGCAGCCCACTGTTCCTGCTGCTAAGTCGCTTCAGTCGTGTCCGACTCTGTGCGACTCCGTAGCCGGCAGCCCACCAGGCTCCCCTGTCCCTGGGATTTTCCAGGGAGTCCGTTGCCATTTCCTTCTCCAATGCGTGACAGTGAAACGTGAAAGCGAAGTTGTTCAGTCATGCCCAACTCTTAGCGAACCCATGGACTCACTAGGCTCCTCATGTCCATGGGATTTTCCAGGCAAAAATACTGGAATGGGTAACCGTTTCCCCCTCCAGGATATCTTCCCCACTTAGGGACTAAACTCAAGTCTCCTGTGTCCCTTGCATTTGTAGGCAGATTCTTTATCATTTAGCCACCTAGGAAGCCTTTAAGCTTTATATACAGTATGCAAATGTATTAAAAGATAATAAAATTATATTTTAGGAAATCTAAAAGTTTACATTTGCCCTAGTTCTAGGTACAATAATTAGACTCTCTTTCCATTTCTTTGAAGAAAATACCATTAGCCTAAACTCATTTGCTAAAAAAAAAGTCTGAAGGCCAGTAATTAATGGTATATAATTTGTGTGTATTAAAGATCAGTTTTTATTTATTACTCCTGATACAAGCTGCTTCTAATTTTATTTAATGCATTTATGCTTTCTTGTGACTTTCAATTTGAATTAAATAGAATCATATTTCATTTTTACATTACTTTTTATAGCTAATAATGTCCTGTTATAGTGTGCCTCTCATATAAATTTTAATATTATTAAATTGCTATTTAGTATTTTTTAAAGTTAGATGACTGAAGCAATTAACTACAGTATTAAAAAATACAGTACATAGAATTTCTAAATATTGTGAAAAGCTTGATAATTTTATGGTGAAAGGGAGAAATAAAGTCAGATATTAAAAAATAAGGCAAAATAAGAAAATTCTCTAAGACTAAAGAAAATAAAACACTGTGACTGGAGTAAAAGCATTTTCAGGAGATAATTGAAGGGAATATAAACATAAAGACTTGGAACTAGAAATCTGAGAAATGTGAAACATAAAAAAATCTCTTTTTTATTTGTTTGTTTTGAATTTGATAAGCACCAGTTACCACACTTTCCTCTTCTTACCATTTATGCTGTTGGTGGTTAATTTTATACACCAACTTGCCTAGGCTACAGCACCCATCAGTTTAACTAAATGTGAAGTGTTGTGAAGGCATTTCGTAGACAGGGTTGACATCTATATCTGCAACCTGACTTTATTTTTTTATTATTTTTTCATTTATTTTTATTAGTTGGAGGCTAATTACTTTACAACATTGCAGTGGATTTTGTCATACATTGAAATGAATTAGCCATGGATTTACATGTATTCCCTGTCCCAGTCCCCCCTCCCACCTCCCTCTCCACCCGATCCCTCTGGGTCTTCCCAGTGCACCAGGCCTGAGCACTTGTCTCATGCATCCAACCTGGGCTGGTGATCTGTTTCACCCTAGATAATATACATGTTTCGATGCTGTTCTCTTGAAACATCCCACCCTCGCCTTCTCCCACCGAGTCCACAAGTCTGTTCTATACATCTGAGTCTCTTTTTCTGTTTTGCATATAGGGTTATCATTACCATCTTTCTAAATGCCATATATATGTGTTAGTATACTGTAATGTTCTTTATCTTTCTGGCTTACTTCGCTCTGTATAATGGGCTCCAGTTTCATCCATCTCATTAGAACTGATTCAAATGAATTCTTTTTAATGGCTGAGTAATATTTCATGGTGTATATGTACCACAGCTTCCTCATCCATTCGTCTGCTGATGGGCATCTAGGTTGCTTCCATATCCTGGCTATTATAAACAGTGCTGCAAATGAACATTGGGGTGCATGTGTCTCTTTCAGATCTGGTTTCCTTGGTGTGTATGCCAGAAGTGGGATTGCTGGGTCATATGGCAGTTCTATTTCCAGCTTTTAAGGAAATCTCCACACTGTTTTCCATAGTGGCTGTACTAGTTTGCATTCCCACCAACAGTGTAAGAGGGTTCCCTTTTCTCCACACCCTCTCCAGCATTTATTGCTTGTAGACTTTTGGATAGCAGCCATCCTGACTGGCGTGTAATGATACCTCATTGTGGTTTTGATTTGCATTTCTCTGATGATGAGTGATGTTGAGCATCTTTTCATGTGTTTTTTTGCCATCTGTATGTCTTCCTTGGAGAAATGTCTGTTTAGTTCTTTGGCCCATTTTTTGATTGGGTCATTTATTTTTCTGGAGTTGAGCTGCAGGAGTTGCTTGTATATTTTTGAGATTAATCCTTTGTCTGTTGCTTCGTTTGCTTATTTCCTCCCAATCTGAGGGCTGTCTTTTCACCTTGCTTATAGTTTCCTTTGTTGTGCAAAAGCTTTTAAGTTTCATTAGGTCCCATTTGTTTATTTTTGCTTTTGTTTCTAAAATTCTGGGATGTGGGTCATAGAGGATGCTGCTGTGATTTATGTCAGAGAGTGTTTTGCCTATGTTCTCCTCTAGGAGTTTTATAGTTTCTGGTCTTACATTTAGATCTTTAATCCATTTTGAGTTTATTTTTGTATATGGTGTTAGAAAGTGTTCTAGTTTCATTCTTTTACAGGTGGTTGACCAGTTTTCCCAGCACCACTTGTTAAAGAGGTTGTCTTTTTTCCATTGTATATCCTTACCTCCTTTGTTGAAGATAAGGTGACCATAGGTTCGTGGATTTATCTCTGGGCTTTCTATTCTGTTCCATTGATCTATATTTCTGTCTTTGTGCCAGTACCATAGTGTCTTGATGACTGTGGCTTTGTAGTATAGTCTGAAGTCAGGCAGGTTGATTCCTCCAGTTCCATTCTTCTTTCTCAAGGTTACTTTGGCTATTCGAGGTTTTTTGTATTTCCATACAAATTGTGAAATTATTTGTTCTAGTTCTGTGAAAAATACCGTTGGTAGTTTGATAGGGATTGCATTGAATCTATAGATTGCTTTGGGTAGTATAGCCATTTTGACAATATTGATTCTTCCAATCCATGAACACGGTATATTTCTCCATCTATTTTTGTCTTCTTTGATTTTTTTCATCAGTGTTTTATAGTTTTCTATGTATAGGTCTTTTGTTTCTTTAGGTAGATATACTCCTAAATATTTTATTCTTTTTGTTGCAATGGTGAATGGTATTGTTTCCTTAATTTCTCTTTCTGTTTTCTCATTGTTAGTGTATAGGAATGCCAGAGATTTCTGTGTGTTAATTTTATATCCTGCAACTTTACTGTATTCATTGATTAGCTCTAGTAATTTTCTGGTAGAGTCTTTAGGGTTTTCTATGTAGAGGATCACGTCATCTGCAAACAGAGAGAGTTTCACTTCTTCTTTTCCTATCTGAATTCCTTTTACTTCTTTTTCTGCCCTGATTGCTATGGCCAACACTTCCAAAACTATGTTGAATAGGAGTGGTGAGAGTGGGCACCCTTGTCTTGTTCCTGATTTCAGGGGAAATGCTTTCAATTTTTCACCATTGAGGGTGATGCTTGCTGTGGGTTTGTCATATATAGCTTTTATTATGTTGACATGTGTTCCTTCTATTCCTGCTTTCTGGAGAGTTTTAATCATAAATGGATGTTGAATTTTGTCAAAGGCTTTTTCTGCATCTATTGAGATAATCATATGGTTTTTATCTTTCAATTTGTTAATGTGGTGTATTACATTGATTGATTTGTGGATATTAAAGAATCTTTGCATTCCTGGGATAAAGCCCACTTGGTCATGGTGTATGATGTTTTTAATATGTTGTTGGATTCTGTTTGCTAGAATTTTGTTAAGGATTTTTGCATCTATGTTCATCAGTGATATTGGCCTGTAGTTTTCTCTTTTTGTGGCATCTTTGTCTGGTTTTGGAATTAGGGTGATGGTGGCCTCATAGAATGAGTTTGGAAGTTTACCTTCTGCAATTTTCTGGAAGAGTTTGAGTAAGATAGGTGTTAGCTCTTCTCTAAATTTTTGGTAGAATTCAGCTGTGAAGCCATCTGGTCCTGGGCTTTTGTTTGCTGGAAGATTTCTGATTACAGTTTCGATTTCCTTACTTGTGATGGGTTTGTTAAGATCTTCTCTTTCTTCCAGGTTCAGTTTTGGAAAGTTATTCCTCTCTAAGAACTTGTCCATTTCTTCCAAGTTGTCCATTTTATTGGCATAGAGCTGCTAGTAGTAGTCTCTTACGATCCTTTGTATTTCAGTGTTGTCTGTTGTGATCTCTCCAATTTCGTTTCTAATTTTGTTAATTTGGTTCTTCTTCCTTTGTTTCTTAATGAGTCTTGCTAATGGTTTGTCAATTTTGTTTATTTTTTCAAAAAACAAGCTTTTAGCTTTGTTTAATTTTGCTCTGGTTTCTTTAGTTTCTTTTGCATTTATTTCTGCCCTAATTTTTAAGATTTCTTTCCTTCTACTAACCCTGGGGTTCTTCATTTCTTCCTTCTCTAGTTGCTTTAGGTGTAGAGCTGGGTTCAACCTGACTTTAAGAAAAGTAAATTGCCTTTGACAATGTGAGTGAGCCTCATCCAATCAGATGAACACCTTAAGAGCAAGAACTAAGTTTTCTGAAAGAAATTCTGACTCAAGACTATAATATTAGTCTCTGCCAAGCTACCTAATGAATTTTGGGCTCAGAACTCTGATATCAATTTCTACCTGAATTTTTGAGATGGCTAGCCTGACTTATGCACTCACCAGCCCTAACAATCACATGAAAGTGAAGAAGTGAAAGTCTTAGTCACTCAGTCATGTATGACTATTTGTGACCCCATGGACTATAGCCCATCAAGCTTCTCTCTCTGTGGAATTCTCCAGGCATAAATACAAGAATGGGTAGTCCTTACTTTTTCCAGTGGATTTCCCTGACCTAGAGATTGAACCTGGGTCTCTGGCATTTCAGGTAGATTCTTTACCATCTGAGCTCACATAAGCCAATCCTTAAAACAGAAAAGTCTATGAATATATGTGTGTGTATGTGTATAGATACAGACCAATCAATATGTATGCATATAGATGTAGATACAGGGTAGATATAAATGACCTCCCCAGTGGCTCAGTGGTAAAGAATCTGTCTGCGAAATTCAGGAGACTCAGGAGATATGGGTTCAATCCTTGGGTTCAGAAGATCCCCTGGAAGAGGGCATGGCAACCCACTCCAGTATTCTTGCCTGGAGAATCCCATGGACAGAGGAGCCTGGTGGGGTCCATGAACTAGCGAAAGAGTTGAAAAGAGCATAGCAACTAAACAACAGCAACAATAGATATAGATATAGAAATATCATATTTGTTCTCTGGAGACCCCTGACTAATAAAGGCATGTATCCTAAACCAACTATTCATTTCTGTCCCAAACTCCTGATGTATTCAAACTCCAAACCCTTTTTATCTCCGTCAACTATTATTTAAGCTGTATTCATTCATTTATTTTTAGCTGCTTTAGGTTTTCACTGATGCACACTGGATTTCTCTAGTTGAGGTGTGTGGGTTTCTCATTGCAGTGACTTCTCTTCTTGCAGGGCTTGGGCACGGGCTCTGGGGTGCTCAGGCTCAGAAACTGTGGCTCCTGGGCTCTAGAGCACAAACTCAGTACTTGTGCAGGGACTTACTTGCCCTGCAGCATATGAAATTTTCCAAGAACAGGAATCAAACTCTTTTCCTCTGCATTGTAGGGGAATTCTTAACCACTGGACCACCAGGAAAGTCCATTCACCAACTTTTATTTTTACCGCTACTGATGCCTTATGGCTCCCCTCCCTCATCTTGATAATTACATATTTTCACTTTGCTCATGTGAATTGCACCCATTTGAACATGGTGCTTTTGTGAAAACCTAGACTTCAAAACCCCAGCCTTTGACTAGAGTCCTTGGGGGAATCCTAATGTTAAAATTTCCCAACTCTCTGATCATTTCTCAAGTCAGAATTTTCTGGCACTGCCCCCAATCCAGTTTCTTTCACCCTGCATGCATACTCTGTGACATTTCCCACAATTTGTAATTGTCATTGCATGTTTTTTTAAGTTTGATATTTCACTCCACTCAGTTCAGTTCTGTCACTCAGTTGTGTCCGAATCTTTGCAACCCCATGGGCTACAGCATGCCAGACTTCCCTGTCCATCACCAACTCCTGGAGCTTGCCCAAACTCATGCTCATTGAATCAGTGATGCCATTCAGCCATCTCTTCTGCCGTCCCCTTCTCCTCCTGCCTCCAATCTTTCCCAGCATCAGGGTCTTTTCCAATGAGTCAGTTCTTCTCATCAGGTGGAACTGATGCTTTGGGGATCCAAAAGCTGATGCTTTTTGACTCCACTAATGAGGCAATAACATCCATGAGCTAAAAGTTTTTTTTTTTTTTTTTTAATTTTTAATCACTGTGTTGCATGTTCCTGCAGGATTTGGATTGTAAAAGTTGATCAAATATTTTTATTTCAAGAACAACATTAATGTGTTTCATTGATAGAGGTATTGTGATTTTTTTCCTTTCCCCTTCAGTAAAGTCATCCTCGGTTAAAAACACTTCTGTATCAAAATGTTACATTTCCTGGGTGATTGAAAAGAAGTGAGAAAGGACATCTATATCTATCTATCTATATATAGATAGATAGATACATACATACATACATACATATATATATATATATATTTTTTTAAGTGGTTTGCTTTTGCTTGCCTTAGCCAAGTCTCAGCACGTAGATGTAATTTGTTTTCATGATTTTTAATTGACATGCCACCAGCTCTTGGGAGAAGGTCTTCCCTACAACAAAGAGAAGAAAATCTTAAATGGATCAGCCAGGTAAACAGGAGGTGTTTACCCAATGCTAGCTTGTGGTATGAAGACCTGATTGCAGCTCCATTGGCTTCTCTGAGGCTGGTTGGATTCTGGTCAGTATCCTATCCTCATCACTATGCTTTATTCCTTACCACCATGTGAAAGCCTATTGCTTTCAGCTCCTTGACCTAATCTAATGTGATGATTCATATCTTTCTCTTCACATCTCCCAGTACATAAATTCGTCATCTTATCTCCAATTGGACTGAAAGATTAGCTGAAGAAATTCAATATTTTCTTTTAGAAAGAATATATATTATGAAGTGGCATTTTATTTTTGACTTTCAAGAGTCTATTTAGGTAGTCAAGTTAGTAGTACTTAGGGTTTTATCTCTGCATTTTCAGTAAGTCTAGAGGCAATGTGGATAGGATAGCACTTTTATGAATCTTCAAAAAGAGTATTATAAGCATTAATATTTCAGGATAAAGCCCTATTGCAAATGGATGAATGAATACATTAATGGATGGATGGGTGGATGATTGAGAAGATGATAGTGAAATATGTGTCATACAAACACAGCACATATTCAAAATACAATTTGATTCCAGATAATCAATAGAAAATATGGAAATAAAAGGGTTTTTTTATATTAATAGTATAAAACCAATTTGACTTTCTGATAGATATTGAGAGTTTTAAGGAAATCATGTCTTTCATCCATTTCCCTACAGTTCTACAATTTATTCATATTTTAACATTTATACATCTATTTCTGTTTATACTTTAAGAAAGATATTTCACTTGATTAAATAACTTGCTCAGTGTTTTACAGAAAATAGGAGACAAATTTGGTCTGGAAGCACAAGGCCTTCACTCTGTTCTTTTATTCTTTCTATTGTCCCTGACTATCACATTTATATATTTCTGAAATAGAATTAAGTGATCAGAAATAATGAAAACTGTCAATACTTTGGTTTTCAAATCAAAGGCATAGAGATATGTTCTGATACAAGTTAAAATGTTTTATGATTTTATTTTTCATTCATTCCCTATTATCTTCCTTAGTGAGAGTTTGAATCGCCTAGAATTTATTGAAATAATTATATTGCTAACCTGTTTTATTGTATTATGTGACCAAACAGATTTGCAACACCTTTATTTCTGTTAGTTACAATTAACTGCTTTCATTTATGAATGTATCAAAGTATACTTATTTAGTTATAAAGTACATGATTGCACAATTTACTGCATCCATTTGATATTTTATAATAGAATCGATGAGTAATGAAACACCTTAATAATTATAGGATTTACAATGTTAAAACTACAAAATATACTTGCTACTATTTAGAAAAGACATCGGGATAATTTGCATAATTTACACTCATATGACTCACTTCTAGGTATAATGTGATGCACTGTACTAGGCTGATTAATTTTTCCGTGGTTTACTCTCCAGAATGTGGTCAGAGTTTTAGCGAATTAATTTGACCACCATTATGTGTAATGGGCTGAAGTTACATTAATCTACTAAGTGATATACCCATCAAAGCTTATGAAGAACTAATTCATCTGAGTAAGAACTAACAAAATTGATTATATTTTCAACACAAGGAAAGAACACTGTATAGTTTTATAACTTAAATTAAATTTTAGGCTATATAAAGATACACTTTTACAAAACACCAGTTAATTTTTCATAGGATGATAGTAGTTGAAGAAATGTGGTGGGTAGTGTTTATTAGAGAGAGTACATAATTATATTAACCCAAGTGTAACAAATGTCTAAAATGTAGTATTAATAATTTTAATGCATAATAAAATATAAATTACAACTCCATGAAGAGAATTAAAACTGAAGATTATAAAAGATCATTATAGATTTAATTTGGTAACCCTTTCTTATTCATTAATAACCCTCCAAGTGAGAAATCATAAGCACTGTGAATTTACCCTTAGCCAGAAAAATTAAATTTCCTACATTTTAATTTTTTATATTAATATAAGTACAAACACACATAAACACACCATACATATACCACACACACAAACACCCCACATAATTTACTTAATGTGAATAATATTTTAAGGAATATATACATTAAATATAAAATTATTTCTGATGCTTTCATCAGAATCAATTCTAGATTTCTGATACTCTTACTAGAGTTGATTCTGACAAGAGTATGATCTTTTTTTAAATTTCAGGGGTTATTTAAATAATTTTCAATATTTTTAAATCTATGACATTTGTGATGAACTGAATGCTGTGTCCCCTCAAAAATGCTTTGTTGAAATTCTAATCTCTAAGGTGATGATGAGGTGGAGCCTTTGGCATATGATTAGACTGTGAGGATAGAACCCTCATGAATGGACTAATGACCTTATAAAAGAGACCCCCAGAAAGTCCTCTTGTCCTTTCTGCCATGTGAGGACACAGCAAGAAGACAGCTGTCTATGACCCAGAGAGGGGACCCTTAGCAGGTGCCTTGATCATTTCCTTCTTGACATCCAGAACTGTGAGAAATAAATATTAATTCAGGGCTTCCCTGATGGCTCAGTGGTAAAGGATCTACTTGTCAATCCAGGAGACACGGGAGACACGGGTTTGATTCCTAGGTCAAGAAGATCCCCTGGAGGAGGAAATGACAACCCAGTCCAGTATTTTTGCTTGGAAAATTCCATGGACAGAGGACCCTGGTGGGCTACATTCCATGGGGTCATAAAATGTCAAGACACAACTGAGCACCCACAATCAAAAAAAAAAAAAAAAAAACACACACACACACACACACAAAAACAAAAAAACGCATAGTCTATGGGAATTTGTTACAGAAACCTGAATGGACTAAAACAGCATATATTTGAAAAATATCAGTGAGAGATGCACGGTTTAAGTTTGAATGACTTTGATTATTATGAACTGATGTTTATAATAATGCCACTTGAATGCAGGGAGTATACAGATTTGATACAATTACTTAGTGTCAAATATTAGTCATGTCTTTCAATTATGCCAAACAAATTCAACTTTACAACACTAATATTGAACTAATTTGAAGATATATTAAAACATAAAATCCAAGGAGAGAATGAAGCTTGACAGATTTACTGCAGAGAAATTCTATATCACCAAGACCATGAATAAAGTTAAAAGCAAATAATAAAATCAAGAAGATACTTGAATTCTTTTTATATTTTCACAAAATCTTTATTAAATTATAAAAAGTAAATATTAATTTGGAATTGAATAGCTGTCTACATACACTTCAAATACAATAATTTGTCAGGCTTCTCTTACTTTTCCACCAAGAAAATCCACTTTTAGGGTGTGAAATGTATTGTCTGCAACTTTCTCTCTTTCTCTCTCTTTCACTTTTCACAGACATATTTTTTTATAAATATATAATTATATGCATAAAGTATTACTCTCTCAACTTGTTTCTTTGTGCTACTGGGGAAAAATAACATAGACTTTGTGTGTTGACGGATAATGGATAAAAAGCTACTATATATGGCTGTGTAATTCTCCATATATCCTAACAGATGTGGACCAAATTATTATCTATCTCTGTATAGTTCTCCTTTCACTGTTCAGTTCAGTTCAATTGCTCAGTTGTGTCCAACTCTTTGTGACCCCATGGACTGCAGCATGCCAGGCTTCCCTTATCCATCACCAACTCCCAGAGCTTGCTCAAACTCATGTCTGTTGAGTTGGTGATGCCATCCAACCATCTCATCCTCTATTGTCCCCTTCTCCTCCTGCCTTCAATCTTTCCCAGCATCAGAGTCCTTTCCAGTGAGTCAGTTCTTCATATTAGGTGACCAAAGTATTGGAGTTTCAGCTTCACAACAGTCCTTCCAATGAATAATTAGGACTGATTTAATTTAGGATTGACTGGTTTGATCTCCCTGCAGTCCAAGGGACTCTCAAGAGTCTTATTCAACACCACAGCTCAAAAGCATCAATTATTTGGCACTCAGTTTTCTTTATAGTCCAACTCTTAAATCTATACATGACTACTGGAGAAACCAAAGCTTTTACTAGACAGACCATTGTTGACAAAGTAATGTCTCTGCTTTTTAATATGTGGTTTAGTTTTGTCATAACTTTTCTTCTAAGGAAAACTTCATGGCTGCAATCATCATCTGCAGTGATTTTTTGAGCCCACCCAAAATAAAGTCTCTCACTGTTTCCATTGTCTCTCTGTCTATTTGCCATGAAATGATGGAACCAGATGCCATGATCTTAGTTTTCTGAATGTTGAGTTTTAAGCCAACTTTTTCACTCTCCTCTTTCACTTTCATCAAAAGGCTCTTTAGTTCTTCTTTGCTTCCTGCCATAAGGGTGGTGTCATTTGCGTATCTGAAGTTATTGGTATTTCTCCCAGCAATCTTGATTCCAGCTTGTCTTCATCCAGCCGGGCATTTTGCATGATGTATCTGCATATAAGTTAAATAAGCAGGGTGGCAATATACAGCCTTGATGTACTGCTTTCCCAATTTGGAACCAGTCTGTTGTTCTATGTCCAGTTCTAACTGTTGCTTCTTGACTTTCACTGTAATTTATTTTGCCCAGGTGATGGATATCCACAGTTTTTCTAGGGTGAATGTAATTTTATGACTTCTGAGCTAGGTGAGGCCCACCCTGATAATTGCCTGGTTTCCTGAAAGGAAGGCTTTTGTAATAGATCTGTGACTTATTTGCATATGGGATTCTCTGCCACTGTTGGTTTTGTCCTGTCTGTGCCACATGTCTGCTTCAGATCCCGAAACCACGCAACAGTTCTGCTTCCTGAAGCACAGTTATCTTTCTCACAACATCATCCCATCATTCCCCTAATTCATTTCTTGTTTTTGTGCCACACAAGTTCAGGAACTCTTGCTATGTTCTTTGTATTGTAAGAATACCTGTACTGTGCTGACCATGAATGTGGTCTTACTTTCCCTGACTCTTTGAAATTCTGATCCCTGATTACCAGCAAAATAAACTATAAGTAAGTCTATAGATCTGAGTTGATCACACATGAATTTTGACAAGAGAGTTTTAGGATGATTAGGACTTACTGAAAATAAGACTATATTAATTTAATATTGATATGATATTTTAAAAGCATTAGCCCTGTAAAGCAACAACCTGAATATAATTCTGAAGCATTCTGTAGCTTATCTAAGCTTGTAAAATTCTGTGTAAGAATTTACATGAACGTGTTGATGAGATTCCAAGATTCCATGCTGAATTTTGATCTGATTTAAAACTGATTATGCTTTGAAAATATTTCAAAGAAAGAGAGGACAGGTTTTCATGTGTTCTGTCACTTACAACCTGTGTGACCTTGACAAGTTGCCAATTCTCTTTGAATTTTGTTTTTCTCTTCAATCAAATAGGAATAATGCCTAGAGAATTCCAAGGACAGAGGAGCCTGGTGGGCCACAGTCCATGGCATCACAAAGAGTTGGACATGATAGTGCGACTAACTTTCTTTTCACTTTCCTTTGTCTTACAGTATGTTATTAGAATCATTAAAAAAAAAAAAAGGTGAGAAAGCTCAGTCATGTCTGACTCTGCAACCCCATGAACTATAGCCTACCAGGCTCCTCCGTCCATGGAATTTTCCAGGGAAGAGTACTGGAGTGGGTTGCCATTGCCTTCTCCAATCATAAAGCATAACTTTTTTTTTTTTTTTTTTAAGGCATAACTTTTTAAAAAAGAGATATTACATGCTATAAATTACTTCTTAAAAAATAACGTTATCATTTTCTTTAAACTTCCAACTAAGGCAGAAAGTCTCCTCTTAAGCATGCTTGAACATTCAGTGTGATTTTATTTGGAGGAACCACCGGTAATTAGTGAAGATTTGGAATTCATTGTCACAGCTTGTACTTTCTAAGCTCTCACCCATGTGAACTACACTCATTTCCTTTGCACAGCCTGACCTTTTCTAATTAATGCAAAGGACTGCCTAACTGCAGCTTGCATTGATGTGCTGTGCCTATCAGAAGTTGAAAAAGTTCCAGCTCTAGAAATTTCCAAACACTCGCACTTAAAAAATATATATCTTTAAAATTGTAGTATGTTGGATAGTATCCAAATTATTCTTAGTTCATTATTTCCTACATTCCAGAAGTGAATATTATGGAGTATATTTCTTAACATTGCCAAATTGATGTTATATACATATTTTTCTTCTTTAGACAATTGTTTAGACAATTCTAAACAATTTTAAGTAATATATCTCAAGCATTTTCTTTCTTAATTTCTTTTAATAATATATCCTAAGTGTAGGACTATCTTTTCTTATTCCACAAACCAGCAGAGGATAAGATTTCATTTTTAAAGAAAATTGAAGGTTCCAAAGAAGATAAAACAGACCAAAAAACACAATTGCTACTCAAGTTCAAGGAACTTTAGGGTCACTTATTGAAATACTTCTCTGGCTAGCCCCTGGGCTCATCCATCCTCCCACTCCGAATATGATGTGAACCAACCTGTGTGTCTCCACCAACGCCTTTCCAGCACCCCCTCCTAGAATTTCAGATGAAAAAAAAAAAAAAAAAAAGAACACCAAGTCATCAAAAAATGCAGACACAATTCAGAAAGTTTGCAAGTACCTGTTTTTTCCTCTTCTGATTACCAACCAAAATTATAATGGATGATCCAAGAAAACACACCAACTTTAACCTATGACTTCATTACTCTCTGAAACATCCATGTATACAATTAAAATTTCAGAAAAGATTCAATAAATTTATTTTATTTTTTTTAAGGGGGAAAAAAAAATACCAGGTTGTAATATAAGTTGCTATAAGCTGACACTTATCTTGCCCTTTCCTTAGAAAAATATCCACAGCTAGGAGAGACATGCCCTGAGAGGAGGCAGGAAGGTAATTGCCTGCTATTTTAGATGAGATCAGCAAATTTCAAAGTAGAAATATTAGTACCATACATCTTACAAGAAGGGGAAACTGAAATTTCCACCCAATGTCCTTTTGAGATGGAAGAAAATGGTAATAGAACTTTAGATGGAGTGAGAAGGGAATAATCAACTTATTTGTGTTTTACTTTTCAAACCTTTAATATTTGGGAAAGATGTTCATATTATACTTCTAAGGGAAAATATGGAGCAGGAAATGGCAACCCAGTCCTGTGTTCTTATCTGGGAAATCCTGTGGACAGAGGAGCCTGCAGGCCTACAGTCCATGGGGTCACAAAGAGTAGAACACGACTGAGCAACTGAACGAAGGAAAACAAGCCTGGAATGAAACAGCATACTGAAGAAAAATGTGACTGAAAAAAGTGCTACACAGTCACACATACCTATATACACAAGGCACACACCCTGGCGTCACAAGTCTATGTCTACAAAATGAGTCACTCTTAATGTTAAAATAAGAGGACTTGGATCCCACCAGCATGCTTTCTGTTGCCTGTAATTGCCACCCCTGAGAAGCCTTCCTCCCTGCTTTTGGCTGTCCATATGAGAAGGCCCACCTGAGTTTGTCCTGCAGTAACTCTGTGTTTTCTGCCACAATAATTTTCTCCAACTCAGATCTTCCACAGCTGATGACTATCCCTCAGAGACCACCAGGAGGACCCTCTGAGAAGCCACTGCTAATGGTGTCCCTTGTGAAATTCCAGTTCCATGACAAGGATGTGACATCCAACCTCTCCAAAGTGAGAAAGAAATGCTGGATTGCATGTAGAGCTGGTAAATTGGATCTTTCCACAGTTCCCTGCCATAAATTGTCACTTAGGTTTCTAAGCAACATTGTTCATTTTCATTGCTTATCAAATTCATATAAAAATTTTTTTACTTCTCCTCTTCAGTCTTTTTCCTGTAGTGTCAACAAATCAACAAAAATACTAAAACAAAAACAAACCCCCACAAAAAACCCTTAAAAAATAGAAAAGAAAAACCTTTCCTGTCTAGTAAACAAGAGAAAGTAGGTACAAAGCTGCAGAGATTTATATTCTACCTAGACATTTTTCTGCTTTTATTTTTTTTCTCCTAACATGCACTTAACAGAAAACAATGTGAAATAAAAACAAAATGTCACTTTCAGCTTTCAAATAGAATCTGACATATATTAATACTACCAAAGCATAATACTAATAACTATATTTAGGTTAAATGACTTCTATTCATATTCTTAAAAAATAAATATATATTTGCTTTGAATTTATTTAACAAAAGGGCCATTTCTGATCACTATTTTCCTAAAGTAATAAAAAGAATTTCCTACATCACAGAGAAGAAGGAATAGTGAGAGAAAAGTCTGATAAAAGTAACAGATTTGAAATTAATGCATTTATCCCTGCATTATGAAAATAAGTACAATGTATTTTTATTTATGGGATTCCCTGGTAGCTCAGATGGTAAAGAATCTGCCAGCAAAGCAGGAGACCTGGGTTTGATCCCTGGCTTGGGAAGATCCACTGCAGAAGGGCATGGCAACCCACTCCAGTATTCTTGCCTGGAGAATCCCCATGGACAGATGAACCTGGGTAAGTTCATGAGGTCCCAAAAAGTCAGACTCAACTAAGTGACTAAGCGCGCACACACACACACACACACACGCGCGCGCACATATTTATAAAAATTCTACAAATACATACAATAAAATGCTAAAATAATACTATTAAAATGTGATTGCATATTTATATTCTCAAGAGTCACGAAAATGTAT